>NC_142930.1:74653247-74900747 GCF_046866305.1 Octopus bimaculoides | reverse complement strand
GTGTGTAAATGTGTCTTAGCTTGCCCTTGCTGCATTTACTAATATGTGCATGTACAAATGCATATATTTGTATATGAGTCCTGTGTAGGTTAGTGGGTATCTGTTTGTTATTAATAGATACAGGTGTGGCTGTGTGTTTAAGAAGCTTGCCTCCCAATCACATGGTTTTGAGTTCAGCTCCATAGCATGGCACCTGAGGCATGTCTCCTCTACAAGGTTAACCAAAGTCTTGAGACTTATATTAATATAAAAGGATAAGGGTAAAGACCCCCTTTGGTCATGAATGACCATGAGATTGCACCTAAATATTTACCTCTCTGAGGTACTAGTCTGGGCAAGATTGTTTATGGAAGACCAGCAGTGCCCATGCATACCGGCCTCCCCTCTCCATGTCAGTGATGTTATCCAAGAGAAAGGCAAAGGCCAATACAGCTTGGCACAGCTCAGTGAACTGGAGCAGCATGAAATAAAGTGTCTTGTTCAACAACACAACACACATCCTGGTCTGAGAATCAAACTCACTGCCTCATGATTGTGAGCCCAACACTCTAACCACTGAGCCATAGAAAGCAAAACATATGGTGATATATCCCTGGAACTGATATAACCTCTTTATCAGTTGCAAGTCATTGTTTAATAACTTCCCTCTTAACTGCCGTTACCCTCTCAGAAACTCTCTTAATATTCCCAGACTTTTTCTTCAATTGATAATATCTTTTATTTAACCCAGCACTTCACTATATTATTCATTGTTTGATGATCTTTACAAAAAAAAAAAAAATTAAGTAATTATTTCTCTATTGAACTTCCACATTGATATCAGCCAATGATTTGTGAATTCATTTATATATTTTTTCCCAACGGTTTTCATTATGTTTTACTGAATTAAAATTACAATTAACCCAAACACAATCAAGTTCATATATGTACTTGCAAAGAAGAGAAAACATACTTAATTAGAAAAATAAAATAAAATAAAAATCAACAGGGAGCTAAAAACATTTTGTAGGCCAATACATACATAAGTGAAGGCAGTGAGCTGGTAGATACATTAGCATGTCAGGCAAAATGCTTAGCAGTATTTCATCTGCTTTATGTTCTGAGTTCAAATTCCGCCGAGGTCGACTTTGCTTTTCATCCTTTCAGGGTTGATAAATTAAGTACTAGTTGCGTACTGGGGTCAATTTAATTAACTGGCACCTTCCCCAAAAATTTCGGGCCTTGTGCCTAGAGTAGAAAAGAATACATACATAAGTGTGTGTGTGTGTGTGTGTGTGTGTGTGTGCCTTTGTGTTTTTGCAGGTGAATTAGCAAGAGATTAAATTTTGTCTGTGCAATTTTCAGTAACATTTTGTTTTTCCCAATAACATTTAAGAAGCAGAAAGATTTTGATATGCAAGTTTGCAAATAGAAAAGATTTTGATATGCTTTACCAGGTAAAATTGCAAACTTTTTATGATAATTGTGATTCAGTGGATTAGCTTATTGAAAAAATCTAATTAAAAAATAGTACAGTCAGTGTGAGAGTTTGACTTTATATTCTACTAAAGTTCTGTTTTTACTCATTGTTTAAGGATAATTACTAAACTAAAACAACCACAAATTATTAAGAAGCCTTTGCTGTGCTATCCATTGCGAATAGCATATGATTTCACTTGAGAATATATTTAAATTGAAAATGAATGGTACTCTTTCCATTTAAAATATTTTAATCATAACACTTCCTGAAATGAACAACAATTTTCAATTATATAATTTCCTTTTTAATTATATAGTTTCCTTCGATTCTAATATGAACATAAGTTTAAATTCTTGTAGCTGCTGGGAGGGATTCTTGGTAGCAACATCACTTGATCAGTAAGCCAAATTTATTTCATCCCTGGCTTATCATCATGCTGTGTTCTCCATATGCCTCTTCTACTGTAACTATAGTGAACTGTGCTCTTCTCTTACTGTCTTCCCTCCAGCTCTTCTTGAGTGTACTGTCTTTCCCTTTCTTATGACCCATCTATGTTATTCTCCTTATATTCAATTTCAATTCCCACTTGGCCCTTTCATGTCAAATACTACTTCCCATAGAATTCTACCAGGTTGAGTCAAAAGTGTTTTTTTTTGTTTTGTTTTTTTGTATTTCAAGCTTTAATCAATGGTTCAAACAGATTACTTATGAAAGGCATTTATTCATCAGAATATATCCATCATATTCTTTTGTCTGTTGCCATCATTGTGCCAGAAGTTCAATTCCACATTTACACCATTTGGCTGGTTTAGAGGTAAAAAAATCTCCCTGCACCCATTTTCAACCTCATAAAGTTGAAGGAAAGGTGGTAATCTAATGGTACATGATCAGGAAAGGTGGTAATCTAATGGTACATGATCAGGAAAGGTGGTAATCTAATGGTACATGATCTGGACTGTAGATAAGGTGAGGCAACACTTCCAGCCCCTCAAGTTCCTCAAGTTTGCACTGGACTTTGATTTGTCTTCAAGGCTGGTGTCATCTTCCTTGAAATGCCTGAACCAGTTTTGTGTCACACATTCCTTAACAGATCCTGAGCATTGTACATCATTAATTTCTTTTGCCACTACCCTTGCCCTCAGTCCTTTTTTCCACAGGTTGTATAAAATAGCCCTAATTGAAATTTTTCACCTCTCATTACCAAAGTAAAATAAAGAATAAACAATTAATATCAATAAGTTATATACAAAAATAAAGAAGAAACAATTCGACAAGTTGTATCAAATTAATGATATAACACGGAAATACATTTAGAAAATTACTCTCATGGAGATACAAGTTACCAAAAATCGTCAGTGAAAATCCAAAATAACTCAGCCTGGTATACCCTTCTTTTTATGCCCATCTTGCACTAATCTCCATTTTATCAAGCTCAACTATAACATTAACTTGACTGTTATGTTGGGCCAATAAAATATTGTTGAGTTCTGAGCAGCTCCCTTCTCTGCAAGACTCAATATTGTTGTAAACTGATTGCCTGTTAGACTGCTAAACAGTCTAAGATTGACAGAAATGGTATTTCACTAAAACCTGTTAGGTTTGCTTGTGGCATGAATTAAGGTTTAAACTGTGTTTATCATTTTCGTTTCTACCAAATGAATATATAAAATGGTTATACGCTAGATTAGATTGTTCTTCCCTGTGTAAATCACCAATCTGAAAATAGATAACATCTTTACTTTGTGCTTGAGTAATGCATTAGAAGCAACATCCTACTATAAAAACATTTGCTTTAAGATCACATTTATATCTATCTTTATACAACTATCCAACCATGATAGATTAAGGAAAAATTAATACCAAAATGTTTAGAGGAAAAAGAAATTTTTTTTTAAATTGTACTCTAGACATATTAAAGATATTCTAAACAAATTTTAAAGTGTATTTACTTTAGTATTTTCATAATGGAGTTTTTTTTTTGTTTTTTGTTTTTTTATGAAATCCATTCAGAGTTGAGAAAATGACAATAAAATCTGAAAGTTCTGTTGAGGTCTAATTCAAGTAAACAGTTTTCAACTTATAGTTAAAACCATTGTTGTTGTTAAAAGTATTTTTCAATAATGATTCACTGCTTATGTATCTAAATGTGTAAAAATCTAAATGTATATATATCTAGATGTATATATATATCTAAATGTGTATATGTATTTACACACACACACATACTGATTGGCTTACTATTAATGACAAGAATAACTCCTAACTCCCAGCCCAAAAAAAGAACTCAATTCCTTAAAAGTGGAGTGTTTATATAAGTAATATAGAATTATAAAGTGTTTCCTAGTTGTAATTCAATGTCTAACATTACCATCAGCCTTATCATTGTTCCTACATCTGTATTGAGACTAAATGCATGAACCACCTAACTCAATTTTGGTGGGATTGACTAACCTGCATTTAGGATTACTAAAGAAATTAACTTTGTGATCTGTAAGTGTCATAAATTTTGAAAACTCATTTCTCCTAAAGAAACCACGATGGAACCGAATTATGAAAAGAACTTCATATCTTCAAAGGAGATTTATACAGAAACAATGGGTTTACAGTCACATATAACTTGAACATTCATGAGCTTGGTAGGTTTAGAAAAGATCTTATAGAGTTACTTAAGTGCAAGAATTAAAGCTGACATTAGCCTTATCATTGTTAATATGTTTTTATATTACTTTAAATTTAGAGATAAATAAATGTTCCTCCTACCAAAAGAGACTATTTTATACAAATAAGGATTCAAACTGCCTGCTGCTACTCTTAGAAATTTAAACATTGGTTAATATACAGTATATCCTATTTATTTTCAGATAAGGTTGCATTCATTTGTGCTTTTCATTATTATAGTGAGGCCCTTCTTGATAGTAATCACTCAGCTAAAATGCAATACATGACCTACACCAATGATTCAATGCATAAGAACAAAGCATTCTAAGATATAATCCAGTATATAGTCTAAATTTTCACATTTACATTGCCTAAGGCATCTTGAATTTAACTTCTTTCCTTTCATTTTCTGACAAATCATATATATTATAAGCTTTTAACAGAATTACAATTAGAATAAGTGATTTACATTAAGCATTTCAATTCTGGAAACCTATCCTTCAACAATAATATAGTTTTTTCCCCTATTTGTAACCCCCAAAGTAATTTCCCCCTTAACAGTAATTGTCTATTCAAAGCTCTAATCTATTGTGCTAAACCTAACAATTATAGTACCTCACAGACTTACATTGGTCTGCCCTAAAATTGCTTTAAAATTCGTTTTTATCAATATAAGCACAGGTATGGCTGTCTGGTAAGAAGTTTGCTTCCTAACCACATGATCCTAGGTTCAGTCCCACTGTGTAGCATCTTGGGCAAGCCAATCAAAGACTTGTGAGTGGATTTGGTAAATGAAAACTGAAAGAAGCCTGTCTTGTGTGTGTGTGTGTGTGTGTGTGTGTGTGTGTGTGTGTGTGTGTGTGTGTGTGTGTGTGTGTGTGTGTGTGTGTCTGACCATTGCTTGACAACCAGTGTTGGTGTGTTTACTTCCCTGCAACTTAGCAGTTCGGCAAAGGAGTGATAGAATAAGTACCAGGCTTAAAAGAAAATAAGTACTGGTGCCATTGATTTGTTCAAATAAACCTTTCAAGGTGGTACCCCAGCATGATTAAAACAAGTAAAAGATGAAAGAAAGATAGCAGTAGCTCAAATGAGCTTATATAGTGCAGACATTGTTTGAAGTTCTTACTTTATAATTACATATATCCGAATGATTAATTGAAACAGCAAAATCTACTAAAACTGGAACAAGACCATAATTTTTGTTTTATCTTTTTTTATCTCCAATTTTTAAAATATTTCATTGCTACAAGTTACTTCCTTTATATTCTTATTTTTATTCATACCCAGATGCCAGCATACATCAATTTTTCATTATACGTTTTAATTTTTTTACATACCATGTATGTCGACAATAAGGTAACTGGGCATGTAGGATAGGACAACTGCCAAATTTTGACTTAGAATGTTTCAGACAATACTCATTATACAAGATGACTTTCTCCCCACCAAATAAACATGCTCATTTTTAAGTTTATAACTGTGTTTTTCATTCAGCATCACTTGAAAACGATGGTGGGGGATATTGTAAGTTCATTACAACAATCTCTAATACCCTGTTAATGGGTGCTGTTTTTTGATAGATTACTATATATTTATAAAAATTATATATGTTTGAAACCTAGGCATAAGTATCTATACCTATTAAATTTTATAAATATTTGTTGTAAAGATAATACTCTCTACCCAACAACTGAACTGAACTTAGCTGATGACTGTTCATAGCATTTACAACACCACTTCAATATAAATCTGAATCTTCTAAATGCAGTGCATTAGTTGTTTCATTAGAATTTGAGTGAAAGAAAGTATATGCTTATGAAAAGAAACTATATACTTATATTGAATTTATTAAAAAATATGAATATATTTAATAAATTCAATATAATACATTTTATAATGAGTTTATATGCAATAAGTTTTAAAAAAACATATAAAGGCTAATATAATATTGACATTTATTTACCATTAAAACATTCTAAAATACTTTAATATCTTTAATAAAATCCATAGAATACAGTTTATAATGAATTTTAAAATTTTATTAGCAAATGATTAAAACATTTTAAAATTTTGTTTTCTTTCGAGCCTCCAATGTTTTGCAACAGCCAAGTTTATGTTCCTGAACAACGTTTACTGCCTTCAACTAGAACCTGCTTCAAATTTCCTTCTTTTAATTAGTATGGCTTCAATATCTTGTAATAGCTAGATTCTAGTAATGTTACTCTGGAGAATGTTAATAATGATGTAAGAGCTCATGCCTTCCTATGTAGCTGTCATTAAACAACAAAGGCTTCAACCTGTGTTTAGTTAGCCTGATGTCTAAACTACCATACATATGCTAACAACTGGTTACATTTTGAAACTACCACTACCAGTCTATTACAGTTAATATTGTTAACAGCTTTTTTCCTTCCCTCAACATCTAGGCACAGGAGTGGCTGTGTGGTAAGAAGCTTACTTCCCAACTACATGGTTCTGGGTTCAGTTTCACTGCATGGCATCTTGGGAAAGTATCTTCTACTATAGCCTCAGGCTAACCAAGGCCTTGTGAGTGGATTTGGTTGACAGAAACTGGAAGAAGCCAATCATATATGTAGAGATGTGTGTGTGTGTTTGTGTCTGTGTTTGTCCCCCCACCATTGCTTGACAACCGATGTTGGTGTATTTACATCCCTGTAACTTAGTGGTTTGGCAAAAAAGATCGATAGAATAAATACTAGGCTTACAAAGAATAAGTCCTGGGGTCGACTTGTTCGACTAAAGGCAGTGCTCCAGCATGGCTGTAGTCAAATGACTGAAACAAGTAAAAGAATAAAAGAATATATGAATTTCAGAGTGCTCCAGCAAAGCTGTGTTAATGAAATGTACCCATAGCTAACAGGTTTTTTTGTTTACAGTGTATCTGCTCAGCTTTTGCCAATGGCAACATGATGATAGTTATGGAATTCTCTCTTGTCAAATATGGCTTTTATTGTCATCATGCAATCATACCTCGTATCAGGTTATGTATGCTGAGATTACTTTTATTACACTACACTCTTATTATTTCATTATAATGACATGAATCAAGCTGTTTCAGTGGAATATATTCGTGTCTGTAGTTACTATAGCAGAGTTTAATCTGCCATCAACTATCAACCATGCAAACAACTTCCCACACATCTTGATGTCTTAAATAAAAAACAAAGGTCAGCTGACAAGCTTAACATATACAGTCAGTGCTCTAATGCCTAATTTGAGGTTCATATTTTACACTTGGAGTATAAAATAGACCTCTTCTTAATAACTTAAGTTAAAAAGAAAAGGTCACCTGACAAGTTAACATATATCAGTGCTCTAATGCCTAATACATTGCCATGTATAAACTATTCTTATCTATGTTAGACAGCCTCACCCCTCATTTTCTAATGATGACTATATCAGTGTACCATTCACTAATAATATTCCTGTATTATTCCATATTAATCAACTAGCACTTATGATATTTAAGCATTTTTACTCTCTGCTAATTACATTCCCAGTTCTATCTATTTTTCAGCTGCAAATAAATTGTATATGTGTGTCTGTGTTGTAACATCATCACCCTCACAGTAGCTTGCCACGTACCATGCTCTTTTATCATCTCTCATGCACAACAACAGGGAAAGACCTAACAATGTTTGTTGCTTTGACTGGATGCTCTTTCTCTCACCAACTATTTTACAGCAAAGGTTGTCTGCATCAGGCCAAAGAGTGTGTGTGTGTGTGTTTGTGTGCACATAGAGAGAGATGGAGGGTGGGGGAGAGAGAATGAATAAGAGAACCTGAGGAAGAGTAGACATGCTGAAATGTTACTACTGACCTCTAACATTTCCTTTTTTTTTTATTGTCATCAATGAAAATACGTATCTTACTTTGTTTATTTCTCTTATTCTGTATGTGTCTCTTTCTGACTCTCTCTTCTGCTCTCTCTCTCTCTCTCTCTCTCTCTCACACACACACACACACACACACACACACTTTATTATTATTAGTTGTTTCATTCCAGTGTGTAAACTAACAAAAGAAACATGTTACCATATGTGTGAGAGAGAGAATGTGTGTGTGAAAGTGTGTGTGTGTGTGTGCATGAGAGAAAGAAAGAATGTGCATGTGAAAGTGTGTATGTATGTATATGTTTGTGTACCAGGATTTGTGTGTGTGTGTGTGTGTGTGTGTGTGTGATTTTTTTTTCCATCATAACCAGCTTGGTTATCTTTTTTATCTGTATTATAGCATATATATCATTATTCTATGAATGATAATTTTTAATCTATTGTCATAATCTATGCTGCTTTGACCCTCCTCCATCTACTCCCATTCCCAGCTACCACATATGATAAGTATATATTGTAAAACTTTGATCACTGAAATTAGCAAAGAGATGGCAACATGAAAAAAAAGCCTTTGTTGTTGGTACAAAAGAAGTGAATATTAAGAATATCACTCTGGTATATAACTGACCAGGTACTGTATTAGTGTGTCTAAAAACCAAATCATCTCCATGTAAATTGTTACTTTGTATTTGGCAATGATCCATTACTCCAGTGGTAGTTCCATAATGTTGGTCTGGTACAAAGTAATAATAGCATACTTTTCATCAAAAGTATCTCATATAACATCTGTTATTCTTTTTATCTATTAGTTTCAGTTGCAGGTTAATTACTGCAGTGAACTTTATTGTGTTCAGTGAAACAAATGATTAAAGAGAACAATAAAGATATGGTGTTAAGATCAAAACACCATAGACTTGTTATGTTCAGGATTATTTGAAACATCAATAGTTTTGTCTTAAAAGCTACAAGGATATCATTAGTCAATCAGTCAGATTATCTAAACCTTCAAACTACAGGATGTGTTAGATAGCTTTAGATTTCCAATTAACATTCTTCTCTCATATGGAGTAAATCTGCTGTTGAAATCAATTTAAAATTTTACAATAATTTCTCATTATAAATCAGTAATATTGTTTTTGAATGTGACTCTCAGTTTAAATGGTAACAACCAAAATTGTTTAAAAATTATTAAACACCAATCATTTTCACTGAATCAATAGTAAATTTTGCAACTGTTGATTCCTTTAAATTATTCATTTCTTCACTAACGTGTCTTGGCCATTTTGTTTAAACATTTGTTTTATAATTGTCTTCTATTTAACGATTGAATAGTTGGTATTAGTAAGGTTGCCCAGCCATGAAATGTTTAATGAAAAATTTCATGTGAAATAATTTTTTTAACCAAAAAAATATCAGAAAAATATCAATTTCAATATCAATTGCTGAGATGGGAGGAAAAAACTATTTTTTATTATTGCTAATCTTCGCACAATTCTTTGGAAGTCTGTTTGCAATGGTGAGTTGCACTTGTTTGATCTGTAATCTGGTCTGAGGTCATGAGCTATGGTTGATACAATTGCATTATGGTGGAATCTTTGTAACCTTTAAAAATTGATATGCAATCTTTATATTTGCTTTATTTTATCACTTTGTAGCAATAAGAAGTAGTATTATGACTAATAACACACACACACATATATGATAGACTCACCTGTCGAAGATGATGTATGAGTGTTCAGCTTTTGCCAAACGACCTGCACAAATGATTTGTTTATAGTGATCAAATGTCCATGCTGCACATTACCTCACTCTCACCATCAAATTGACATTGCCTGAACAGGTGCATGGTGTACCACACATCAGGTGTTCAAATGATTGCCAAGCAACATGAGATGAAATCCAGGAATTAAAATCAAATCACAATTGCTAGATCATAAATGCTACACCCTAACCACTAAATCATGCGCCCTCACACACACACACTATCACATACACACACACACACACATATATATAGGCGCAGGAGTGGCTGTGTGGTAAGTAGCTTGCTTACCAACTACATGGTTCTGGGTTCAATCCCACTGCGTGACACCTTGGGCAAGTGTCTTCTACTATAGCTCTGGGCCAACCAATGCCTCGTAAGTGGATTTGGCAGATGGAAACTGAAAGAAGCCCATCGTATATATATATCTATGTGTGTGTGTATGTGTGTTTCCTCAACATCGCTTGACAACTGATGCTGGTATGTTTATATCCCCGTAACTTAGTGGTTCAGCAAAGGGGACAGGTAAAATAAGTACTAGGCTTACAAAGAATAAGTTCTGGGGTCGATTTGATCGACTAAAGGCAGTGCTCTAGCATGGCCACAGTCAGATGACTGAAACAAATAAAAGAATAAAAGAATATATATATATAAATATATATATATATAAATATATATATATTGCTGTTGTAAAAATAACAATTTGAAATATTGAATACAGACAAACCACAATGGATTTGTTTCTTTTTAGAGTTTATAAAGTATGCCATTAGAGAGTATTTTGTTTGTATTTTTCTGGTTAACCAAATAAAGTTAAATTTATTGTTTGATCGATTTTAAAATAGAATGGTAGGAAAATTAAGTAAAGTTAATATGATTAGAAGTTATTCAGAACAGTGCCCATGACCCTTCATGAGACCTACATGACTGATGAAAGCAAGAGTGTTCTCAAACCAGAAAACTGACTCAAATGTTTGCAACAGAGTAACTTCACCAAAAGCACCAAAAGGTCAGGTGGTGGTATTCAATGGTACAATGAATTAACTCTACCACCCAAGTTAGTCACAACAGAGTTTGAACTCAAAACACAAAGAGCTAGAGCAAATATTGTCAAATATCCCATCCAATGCTTCAAAAATTCTGCAAGTCCACTGCCCTAAACTGGTACTTTATTTGTCAACCCAGGAAGGATGAAAGGCAGAGTTGACCTTGGTTGGATTTGAACTCAGTATGCAAAAATTTGGAATAAATATGCAAGGCATTTTATCTGATGCACTAATGGCTCTGACATCTTCTCCCAAAATAAAGTTGACCTCAACAGACTTTGAACTCAGAATGCAAAAAGTTGTTGCTTTTAAATGATCTGAAATTACTACAGACGAGAGAACAAAATAATTATACTTCTATAAAAGAATTACTGTTCTGCATAAATTTTTGCATAAAGCTTTTGAAAAGTACAATAAGTTGTGATTGTCATTGTTGTTTAGCCACAAATCAACTTTAATCCATCAAATCTATGACCAAAGGGATTCCTGTCATGATTAACACATGTTTTCAAACTAAGAGTATCTATGTCTACATTATTCAATTTATCTTTCTTGCTTTTTAAGATGTAGAATGTGATCGAAGAATAATTTAGTTGCTGTTTCTAGTCAGTTGAACAACCATGTAGAGACTATATTTTCATGTTGTAGAGAGGGTTATGAGATGTCTGGAGCTAGATGAGTATAAGGAAGAAATTTTTTTGTAGTTTGATATATCTAGATAGTTCAGTGAGGCAGAAACTTATGTAGTAATGACAGAATGTGCAAAGGATGGAGACAGTAGATCAAAAGCTGAGCACTGAAAATGAAATAAAATCTAACAATCAATTCAATAGCCATCTGAATTCAGTCTGGAAATATTGCAGATACAACATACCCAAGGATAAATTTGGTTATTAAGTAAAAAAAATCAGTTATATATTGCCAATGTATTTTTTACATCTTATTTTCCTTCCTAAAGGCCATCTTAGATTTTATAAGATTGTTGAAGATTGTTAGAACCATCCAACATTGGCTGACTGAAAGATGTAAATAGTTGATGTGTTATAGTCATCTTTTCTTAATGTGCTAGAAGAAAATTTTCCAACATTTTCAGAGCCCTGATCACTTTTCTATATGGTGTTGTATTTTAGGTTGGTCAGCATATAGCATACATAGCATAAACATGTAATGATTACAAATAGGAAAAAATTACTGTTTGCATAGTATAGATATTGTTCTGACACCGCAACATCTGGTAGATGGCTTTGTTTTGATACTACTACATCTGGTGGGTGGTTGTCTTCTTACACCACAATATCTGGTCTATATCTTTTCTTTGAGACTGCTACATCCAGTAGATATCTATCTCTTGACTGTGCTACATTTTGGTGATATCTGCTTCTGGTGAGTGACTGTCATATGACACTGCTACATCTGATTGATGTCTGTCCTCTGGCACTGCTATATCTTGTGGACTGCTAACTTCTGAAACTGTTGTTTGGGAAACAGCTAACTTCAGACACTAGTACATCTGATGAATATTTTTCCCCTAGCAAACAGCTGTCTTCTGATGAATATCTTGTGGACATGTCTTATGACTTTACTTTGATTCAACAATTCATTTGTGAACTTGTCTTTATTTATCCCAGTATTGGGATATAATGTTAATACAAGTCATATCGATTAATTTCAATTGGTTTCATAATCAAGATTTTCATAAAGGGGTTAAAGAGGTTTGAATCAATCTCATAATATTACTCCAATTTTATTGACAACCAGACACCAATATGAAAGACAAAGTTACTCTCTTTTCCACTCTCCTATGGGAATTAAACCCAACACATATATATATAGGAAACCAAATACTGTACAGGTATTTTATCCAGCACTCTATTGTTTCTTAAAATATTTTCTGCAATACACATAGAATCTGATCAATAAATTACTAACATAAAAATATACAATGTTTAACAAATAAAAGTAAGAACTTTATTGTACACTTTCTAGAAATCACACAACAATGTTGAAATTGTTCCAAATAATACAGAAACTGAACATATTTAACTCATCTGCAATAAGAAATAAAATTACTCAATTCTATGTATTTCATTTATTGATATAAAATCTTGTGCAATATAGGCACCTGATAAACATGATAAGTTTTGAACTTTAAAAGAATGTAATATGGCATTTTAGTTCCACCTCTTTCTGAATAAACAATTAAATTAGAATCACCTTATTCTCCTTCAGAATAGAGCAATTTTTCCAATTGTATCCTGCTAGCTGATAGTGTGTTTTATTTTAAAATATCCTATTAGTCTTTGTTATGAAATTTATTCTTGTCTCATAATATTGATATTATAACAAAGATTATTTCCATTCAATGTACAAATGTTTGTAGATAACTGATTTTCTTTCATGTTTTGGTACATGTCTTGATAGGTTTTCTCCTACAAAAATATCACATTCCACCATTACAATTATTTGAGAAGAAAACTGATTTTAAATGTGTATGTTTGTTTGTTTTGTTTTGTGTTTGTTTCTATTCAAATTTGGTCGATTATTATAATGAATTTGCATTACAAAGAAATTAACAGCATTAGAACTGAATCAGTCAAAAGGACTTTTCTGGAAAAGAAACTTTTAGACTGGGGAAGATCGTTTGTATTCTTAAATTAGTTTCTATTGAATTTTCAATGATGTGAAGAGAAGTGAGTCAAACAATAGTTGGCAGATTTTATTTTTTTTACGTTTTAATTTCTAATTTTCTATCAAATTTCATTATGGAAGTGAAATCAGATGAAGAATAAGATTAATAGAGCTTCAAAGTTACCTTTATTGATCTGTTAATAAGGTGAAATACACTGGTCTATTATAAATTTATTGGTGATCAAACACAATAAGATAATTCCACTTAGATTTAAAGAATCAATGTTTCTTAATGTAAGCAGGAAGATATTTTAGTAAACCAACATTCATATTTACATAAGACCTTTCAGTTGCTTTTCTTCTTTTTTTTTACACACACACACACACACACACACATATATACTTTTCTTTTAAATTTCACATGAAAGTTATTAATTTGTCTTCCATGAACGAAAAGGCCTACTGGTCACCTAACATAAATCCTATGACCTAAGACAGTGAGTTAGTATTATCACTTCCTAGCGTTGTAATTCTTCTCTCAAGTTAGTATGCTATAAATCAAATGAAACATATCCTGAAATCATTAGACTAAACTGACAGCACATAAGAAGGGAAATAATCTTGTTCTAAAGTATTAGGCATAGAAAATGATTGAGGAAAAAATAAATCTCCATTGCTGTTGTTCTTGATTATTCCAGTTTTTGAAATGCATGTTAGATGTGAACAAATGTTTTTGTTTTGTTCTTGTTTCTTATTTCTTTTCTCATTTGACAAAGCACTGCTGTTAGAGAAGGTAGTCACCTTCACTACTTCTGCCACCTTTTCTAATTCCAGTTCTCAGATTTCGTGCAAATTTTGTATATTTCTTAACACCACAACATGCTTCAGTATCATGATTAGCTTGTACTGTCATCTAATTAATGATTTCTGACTCAGATGTTTGTGATATCTGACTGATATTACCAATATCAGTAAACAGACTGACACAGTATTCACACATCTATTATCAGATAGTCCTGTCCTGCAAACTAATTGTCTGTTCAAGAAGTTCTGCAATTCAGGCAACATCCTACTCAAAGCTAAGCAAATGTCCCATCACATAAATACTCCAATTTAACAAACCAGCAGGGAAGTGTCTATGTGCTCATGCAACCTGCTAGAAGTAACAGTCAAATTGCCCTCAAATACTATTCTATCAACTTAAGAAAAAGGACACATTAAATAATATAGTTCTAGATACATTATGTTTACACCAAAAAAAGAGACAAATATCATAGTTTTTGTAGATCAAGGATGACCTGTGGCTAAATAACTGCTACTCAGATTCAGCATTCTATTTGTTTCTTCCTGTTATTTTTTCGTTTATCAATTACACACATTCTCCTATAGCTGAACACTCATATTTATATGTAACTCATTTGTGTTTCCTGTTACTGTAGCTTCCTGCTAGCTATAGATAGCCGCAACCAAGTTTCAACAATAGTTTCTAGTTAAATCTATAATATGTTGATTTGATTGATAAATAATTAGTATATGATACTAATTAGTGCATAACATTTGCCTGCCTAGTTTCTATACTTTATCAGCATCGTCTTCCACAGACTTGGCTAATTCCTGATCCAGTACTACACCTGGGGAAACTTTTAATTTTTTTACCATGTGAAGGAAACTTATTTTTGTTTTTGGTATTAATATAAAATGTTTCATTTGAAGCTACTGCAAAATGAAGATTTTGCTCTATTTCTCGATACTGAATTTTATTGTTCATTAGCCAAAGATAAATAAGGAAAACAAAAACTTTTGGATTTATTGTCACCTATTCAATAAAGTCAGCAGCATGAATGAAAGGAGGCCGTGGCCCAGATTTGGACTTCTGGCTGTAGTTTGCTGACCCCTGAAATAATCTGCAAGTCACATTAGGCCTTGTTTTATTATTTCATTTTTGTAGATTTTAGTTTAAAAGTGTTAATCTTATGCTGTTAAAATTCAGGCCTTCTAATTCTACCTTTGAGCCAACATTAGCTTTCAGTATTGGTTCATTTTACCTTCTGTCTAGTCTTGCAGAATACAGACCATAAAGAGTTTTGTTCATTTTTTCTTGAGTAATTTTTGTAATTTCCAATTAATTTTATCATTTTTTTTTTTTTACCTTTTCTGTTATTTTATTATTTTCTAAACTTTTCCCTTCAACCTAATTAGATTCTCATTTGTATTATGTTGTTTTCTAATAAACTGAGAAACATTTCTAACTTTACTTGCTTGAAAGTATTTTTCTTGATATAAAGCAATTACTTCAATATAGTTCTTTATTTGTATCTTGCCTCTTCCTCCCTGTGTGCATGGTAGTTATATTTTAGCATAAATATCTTCAAGATAACAGATCAGAATGCCATGGGTAATGTTTTGATAACTGTCCATTGCCATTCTTATTTAGCCACAAAGTCAGCCCAGAACAGACTCTCTGGTCAAACAAACTCATAATATCTCAATTGTGACCATCACATCCTTTTCTGCTATCTAATGTGTTTTTTTTCTCTTTTTTTTAAAAAAAAAGATGGTAGGGTGTGGATTAAGGAAGATTTAGCTGCAATTTCAATTAGGTTAGGTGACTTTTCAGAGGACTTCATGCTTACATGAGCATGTCTGATATTTTGTACATTGAGAAAGGTTTCAAGTTTTATTATCTTTATTATTCATAGTTCTAAAAATTACTACTACTACTACTACTACCACTGAGGTTGTTATGAGTTATCGCTTTGGTTTTAAATTCCATGTGCCACATCAGATTATATTTGAACATCTTAGATAATAGCCCTGCATCTAAGTTGGATTAGTTTTCCCACCATCCAATATTGAATATTCTCAGAGCGAGTTTCTATTGCAGATTTTTTTTTTACTTTATTTTCTGTCTTTTTTTTTAATAAGTTTCTTTATTCGTTCTGCTTCTTCTCTCCAGGATAAGGTCTTCTTTGGCATGTGAATATTTCCCAAAACTATAATTATCTGTCATTTTTTTTTAAGTTTGAGGCATTCTCAGATAGCTTACATCATATTTTATTTTACTTCTTTCCTATTTATTTCCTTTTTTCTCCTGTTACTCCATGAAAACAGTAGTTTCCATGTCATTCTGCATCCCAAATTCCATTCTCATTCACTCCCTCACTCTCTTCTCTACACAAACACATGCGCACATACAGATATATTTTGCAACTTAGATAAGAGATAATTTGACATTTTTGTTTGTCATGTTACATCTTCTATAACTAGAATTCATGTTGATGTTGTTAGTACAACAGCTGCTACTGTTCTTGCTACTACTATTACTACTACTTCTACTATTGCTGTTAATGCTGCTGCTACTACTTCTATTACTTGTTGGTAGCGGTGGTCAGTGGCTCCATCTTTCATGAGTTTTCAACTCAAAAAACTCACTCTTTTACATAAATAAATTAATTAGAAGTCAAGTCAGAATGATGACAAATCAGTTCTAGATAATATTTCAAAATTAAATTCAAAATTTTATGGATATTCAATCAAGTGAAAGTAATGCTATAAAATCAAATTTTGCTATTATAAAATATTTCTGTCATAAATTTCCACTTAATAAATAATAAATTTACATTTTTTATGTCACATATATACACACACACACACACACACATTACATATATATATATATATATACACACACACACACACACACATATTTCTTTAATATGTATATACACATGCACACATCTATATATTCTATCTATTACATTAATATATGCATATACATATATACATGTGTGTGTGTGTGTGTGTGTGTGTGTGTGTGTGTGTGTGTGTGTGTGTGTGTGTGTGTGTGTGTATGTGTGTGTGTGTGTGTGTATTACATTATATTATATTAATAGAAAATTCAATTTATCTGAGAGCTTGTTAATTAGCAAAAAAATCTCATATTATATTAAAGAATATTTATAGATTTTGCAGGAAAAACACATTTGTATTCTTTATTAATTATGAAATTATTCATACCTTGAATTTAAATTTAGACTGTTTTCCCTTATTTATTTTTCCTGGTTTTCTTCAGGTTTATATTTATTTTTTGTTCATTGAAATAACTCATCTGCAGAAAGTTTTAGCAAATATATACTACAAATTGATTTTCATGCACAGAAAAAACTTCACAAAATATATGCATGCCAAGTCAACATACATGACCTAATGGTTTTCTACTGGACTCTTGGAAGACTGTTGGTGATGGTAGTGGTTGCTGCTGTTGTTTAACACCAGGTCAGCTCTGATCAAGCAGTCCTCTGATCCACTGATCAAAGACATTCAAGCCATGACAATCCTGGTTTTTTGTTGTTGTTTTTTTCTATTAATCTGTTACTATATTATCTAATATATCTCTTTGAACACTTTCAGGATCATTGTTTTTAATAAAATACACTACCCTGTCTATATATCTCAGTTAATTTTTGGAAAGATGATGATGATGATGATGATGATGATATATATATATATATATATATATCTTTTATCTTTTACTTGTTTCAGTCATTAGTTTGTGGCCGTGTGGGGGCACTGCCTTGAAGAATTTTTAGTTAAATGTGTTGACCCTCATAGTTACATTTTAAAAACTTGGTACTTATTCTATCAGTCTCTTTTGCTGGACCACTAAGTTACGAGAATGTAAACTCACAAACACCAGTTGTCAAGCAGTGGTGGAAACAAACACAGACATAAAGACATACACACACATATCATCATCATCATCATCATTATCATCATCATCATTTAACATCCGCTTTCCATGCTGGCATTGATTAGACGGTTTGACTGGAACTGGTAAGCCAGAGGGCTGTATTAGGTTTTTGTCTGATTTGGCATGGTTTCTATGGCTGGATACCCTTCTTAGCACTAACCACTCCAAGAGTGTAATGAGACTGAACCTGGAACCATGTGGTTGGGAAGTAAACTGATGTTTGGACCATATGTTACCAAAGGTTCATACATCAAGTCATGATGGAAGGTTCATTTTGAATATGAACACTTTGTATTATAGAACCAAAAGCATTTTCATGTTACTTAAGCCCTTCACTCCGTGTGAAGGGCTTAAGTAACTTTTCTCCACTGTTCTTGGCCTAGAACTGTCTTTTCTCTCCCAGGCCTTGCTGGTTATTAATTATCATCAATGCTTCTGTAATCTTACTTTTTCTCTTGGTAAGGTTGTTGAACCTAAGCAAATTTATTTTCACCTCTGGAAAGAGGTGGTCAATTTTAGTCCTGCCTCTATCCCTTGACTTGTCTGGCATAAAAGTCCTACCAGAAACTTGTGTTTCACCAGCGCACTGGCATAGCTCACAGGGTCATTGAGATACACAAGACTTCACACCACAAGGACTGTGATGATAGTCTTACATGGATTGGTATCAAAAGGGTGAAGATGATAACATATAATATAAGGGAGGTTTGGCTGTCACTTCTAGCAAGTCAAGCAATGATATCTTGTCCCCCCTGAGACTAGTGAGGGGATTTGCAATGATAAGAGTTGGATTAGAACAACAAAACTATCGGCATTAACTACAAGTATTCCCTCAAACAATAAGAGTCAGTTTGTGATCACTTGATCTTGCTAGAAATATTAGGCAACTCTCACTCAACCACAACCTATCATCTTAAAGGATATGCTAAAACTGTGTTGGATAAGGTAGTAGTAGATAAGCAATGCCTGAAAAACGTTTTGAATGGCCATGAATGGAATGCTTTTGAGTATATATCCAATCAGTGCTGATTTGGAGTTAAATAAACAACTAATAGTGAATATGTATGTGTAAGGTGTGTATATATACATATGTATTGCAGTGTGTATACTTTATATATAAAAAGAAGGTGGTGGGGTTCCTAGCTGGAACATATCAGAACACAGGATCAGGATTAATATGCTAAGATCTTTCTTCCATTACATTATTCTCCTTCACTGTCCACTTTACACATATGTTTTGTGTTGAGGGTTGGAGATCCCAGTAGCAATGAATGAAAAATGTCAAATAGAGTAGCATCCATACAATCAATTAGTAATACTAATAACAGTAACTGGATTACATTGAGTCTAGAGTAAATATTCAGCATAAAACAACAGTAAAGAAGAACATAATTCAGTTAATGATAACATTAGAAAGATTCAGTGTACCAGTATAAATTCATGCAGCATAGTATAAATACAACAGTATTATTAAATTTCAGAGATGTACTTGTCTGACAAGTGATATGATCTCTGTTGAAACTAAAGCATTAACAGCATAGAAGACTGTGTAATAGGCATTAAAAAACAACACACAAAAACTGTTGACTTCACTTAATCATCTGTGACCTTTTCCCTGACACAGTTCCACTATTTGGTAATTGTAATATAATAATTATTCCATAGACTGTAGTGTAAAGAATCTTCATTAGAAAATAATGGCCAGGGAATAGACCAGGTCTTTCTAGCATGCAGTTCAAAATTTTTACATGATAAATAAAAGTTCACTGGTCGAATTCAGTACCTTTAAGAAACAGCACAAAAATTAATATTTGTAATGTAAAAATGAACATCTTCAAAGATAATATAACTACAGTTTGTAAAACAGTAATAGGAATGGTATTAGCTCAAGAATCACAGCTTGTAAATGTAGCTGGATGAAGTAACTTTGTGTTAGTGTGTGGGTGCATTTGTGTGCATGTGAGTATATGCATGCATGTGATTTTTTCTTTCTTTGAGAAACAGAAGATCAATTGCTACTGCCACAAGGAGTCTGATTCTAATTTCTGTCTGGAAATTGCTTCTTTTATACTCTTTTGATGAACACAGTAGGTTCCAGACAAACATTTCAAAGGATGACAAATGCACCAAAAAACACTTTCTGATTGACTGAGAATAGCCATGAGATCAGTCATGTGACATGCTTTTGAAAATGTTATTTCAGAGCCATCTGAACATTAAAAGGTGCACCAAAGCAACTGATTAAGACATTCATACAAACATGCACCTAGTCACATGCACACACATAGATACATAAATACGTATAGGCCTTCACACACACATACACACTGTGAATTAGGGTGTGAAAACATACATTGTAAAATGTGACTGTATGTGTGTGTTGGTAAGTTTTTAAAGTTCTGATTAAGTACTTGGATCAATATAATCCACTAATCTCCCCTCTAAATTTCTGGATTTATTATTATTATGTCTCTTTATCACCGGTTTTGTTAGAGCTCCTGGAGTCTTACATGCATAGTGGGCTTGCTACCTGCAGCATACAGTACCATGCTATCCATTCTTTTCAACTATCTAATACTTTCCTGATTATTTTGTAACAGTTCTACTATTTCCTTTATATTCCCCTTGATGCCTTCTGATACTGTTCCCAAGAACCCGACAATAATTGGCACTATCTTCACCTTCTTCATTTTCCATAGCCAGGCCATTTCGTACTTAAGAGGGTTGTATTCATCTATCTTTTCACCTTCCTTCTTGACTATCCGTGAGTCAATGGGGCATGCAACATCAACTATATAGCATCTTGTCCACCACCACTAGGTCCAATCTGTTATGCTCTAGCACCTGATCTATTTGGATTGGGAAATCCCAAAGGATTTTGCTAGTCCCCAACTCCACCACTCTCATTATTATTATTATGGTGGCAGTGAGCTGGCAGAATCATTAGCATGGCAGAGAAAATGTTTAGCAGCATTTCATCTGTCTCTACATTCTGAGTTCAAATTCCACTAAGGTTGACTTTGCCTTTCATCCTTTTGGAGTCAATAAATTAAGCGCCAGTGAAACACTGGGGTCAATGTAATCAACTAGTCCCCTCCACCAAAATTTCAGGCTTTATGCCTTTAGTAGAAAGGATTATCATTATTATTATTATTGAATGAGAGAGCAATGCATGCCATCAAAGTGACAATGAGGTAAAATATATGAAGCCGAGTATACCCATCATGACCACCCATCTGATAAGGGTACACCGGCACATGCATCATAACCATATGTGCATGACATGGTGATCTCATATCAAGATAAACAGTGCATAATCTTGCAGGTAGGGCCCAGTTAGAATTTTCTTCGGGTCAAGTAGTCCATCCTGCTCAAATGGTCCTTGAATAAAGGTTGTTCGAGGATGCTGAACGAAACACTTATGTTTCCAGAGGTGAATTATTCAAACTCCAAACAATTCCTCTCAATACATGGCTATGATGCTCCCCCACTACTTCTGCTCATGATCAGAGATGCACATATCGCCAGCCACGAAAGGTGCTCAATTGGTTATGGTCAAACAATAATATTTGCTGTAGCCCATCTTTTATACCAAGACAAGACATGTACATGATAACATTTCCAATCAGTTAAGATCAGAAGCCATGTGAGCCAGTGCCTGGTACTGCATCAGGGTACTATTATTATTATTATTATTATTATTATTATTATTATTGTTCAGTAGTTTTATTTTTATAACGTGCTTTCACTTCACTACCGAGCGCAGCTCTGTGTGCCTTGGGTATGTGCTGTGGTTTGCTGTGGTGCTCTTATGTTTACTGTATTGAAAGTGTTTTGCGTAGAATGTGTGCAGTACCCAGTAGTGCAATTTTCTGCATGTTATATATATTTGTAAGTCCTGGTGTTTTTGTTATGTATTTGTCTGAATTTTTTTTATTATACCTAAGGCACCTACTATGATAGGAATTGTTTCTGTTTTTAGATTCCACATTCGAGTTATCTCTATTTCCAGGTCTTTGTATTTTGAAAGTTTTTCCATTTCTTTTAGAGAAACGTTGTCATCTGCTGGTATTGATACATCAATTAGAAAGCATTTTTTTTCTTCATGATCTTTGACAACTATATCTGGTCTATTTGCCTTAATTTCTCTATCTGTGTGTATTGGCATATCCCAGAGTATGGTTGCTTTCTCGTTTTCTGTGACCTTTTCTGGCGTGTGTTTATACCATCTTTTTTCTGTTGTTATTCCATAGTGTTGGCATAGCTTTCAGTGTATATAGGTCCCAGCTCTGTCGTGTCTGTGAATATATTCCTTCTTAGCCAGGACTGGGCAGCCAGAGATAATATGATTTATTGTTTCTTGTCCATCTCCACATATTCTACAGTTACTTGTTATATTTCTTTTCATTATGTGTTTTTGGTAATTTCTGGTGGGGAGGCTCTGGTCTTGTGCAGCAATTAAAAACCCTTCAGTCTCTACTTTGAGTCCTGAGCTTCTCAGCCATTGCTGGGATTTTTCTCTGTCTATTTCTTTCGCATTTAGTTTAGCCCAGTATTTACCATGTAGGGGCTTTTATTATTATTATTATTATTATTATTATTATTATTATTATTATTAAGGCCATGAGCTAGCAGAATTGTTAGCATGCCAGGCAAAATGCTTAGCAGCATTTCATCTGACTGCATGATCTGGGTTCAAATTCTGCTGCAGTCAGCTTTGCCTTTCACCCTTCCAGGGTCAATGTTGACCAGAAAATGTTGAGAAATGACACCATCTGTAGCTCAGCTGAGAACAGAATATAGAGAGAGAGGGAGAGAGCGAGAGAAGGTGGGAGTGAACAAGTAAGAGAGAAAGATACAATGCACATATATATGTATACATACACACACATATATGCACATATATATATATATATATATATATATACACACACACTCACATATATGTTTATGTATATAATATGCACACTTATATAAATGTGTGTGTGTATGTGTGCATCCCTGTGTGTGAGTGTGTGTGTGCGTATAATACACTCACTCATGTATACATGTATGCAGCTCAGGAAGTTTCTCAAACTTAATGTAATTAATTTTTATCTGTCTGCCCTCCTGTATGTATGCGTGTAGAGAGAGATATATAGGGAGAAACATGTTTCACATATATAAGTATGTTTATGCAAAAGTTTTATCATTAATTTTCTCTTAATTTCCTCTATAAGGTTGTGACCTATGTGGCTGTATTAAATGGCTTCTTCTCAAATGTACTGTTCTTCTGTATACTTTTCTTAATCCAAACTGTCTTATTTCAAATCATTGTTAATCCATCTTAAGTATGGTTAAAATTTACTACAATTTTCCAATACTTTTTCGCATACCTCCTCTTACTCTCCCTCATAATATACCCATAAAAGGTGAATTCTCTCTTAAGTATATGACACATGATGCTTTTAATTCCTTGTTGTATTCTTAGTTAAATCTTCTTTTCTTGTATCTCAGTTCACATTTTATTATCCAATGGAATTGTCCCATTCCTGACTAACCTTTACAGATTTTTCTATCTTTATTGTCTATGTTGGCATATGACACTAAAACATGGGATTAAAATATGTTTTATATTTTGGTGACCTTCCAACTATTGGCTGCTTTATTATTAAGAGGAACCAAGTGTATTTCTTTAAATTCAAGTTCAAGGAATATTTTCTTGTCATTCCTTCTTACTAAGCATATGAGAACTTGAGTAGATTTTTTCTTTATTATTATTTGTATATTTGATTTGTGATTCCTCTTTAACTGTATTCATAATCTATCTCACTTCCATAGCCTCTTTTACTGCTGATATTCCTGGTAGCCAGAGAGTTTCTGGTTCGTGCATGTGTATATATGAATGTGTGTGTGTGTGTGTGTGCTCATGCGCACGTGTGTGTGTATGTGCATGTGTGTTTATGTGTGGTACATATGTGTAAATATCTACGTTTGTATTAGTCATTGGTTAATGTCTGTATTTGTCTTGTAAATGCTACAGCTGTATGTGGTAGCTGCAGTATTTCTGTTAATATCAAATGCTCTTAACTATACAATTCCCATCTACTGGCAATTGTCGGTTCCAAGGAAGAAGCAGAGAAGAGTTGCCACCATTACTGCTTGTTCGCTCTGCATGTGAATATTTTATGGTAGTAGTGAGAACCCCCTTTTGTTTTTCATCATGATCAACATTATTGCAGCATTTGTATTTTTGCATTTATATTGAGATAAAAACCTTTAAGTAATGATATTTTCATATCCTATACACCATAATGGAATTGTTTCAACCAATGGGATTTCTCCTATAACTAATCATTTTATCATTATACTTTACTCACAGATTTCTATCTACAACATTGTCTACTATAGATATTGTTGTATACAGTTTGTGTCTTTTATTCAGACATACTTCTAGTTTATGTCTACAGTTATTTCATATCATCTAAAAATATCATCAGTTTAATTGATAGTAATATATCCACCACCTTTAACATTGGCCAGTTGTGATGGCTGTGACAGTGGTATCATTTTTTTAACGTCTATTGTTACCTTACTGTGGAATGTAGAGTGGCTCAATAATACAGGATGTCATCTTTCATCAAGATCCTATGTCATCTCGTCTGTAAGGCCTGTCAGCATAAGTTCCAGGTACCCAATATACTTCCATAGGTATATTCTGCTCCCAGTATGCAGTACCCCTACCCAACTTCCATTATTTACCTCACATAATGATATCAATGCTGTCATCTCTCCTGTATATATGAGTTGATATTTTTAATGCTATGCTATTCTCTAAGCTCCCTTGTGCTCCATCTTTCTTACAAGTTTGTTAAACATCCAACAGACAGTACTTGATGTTTTTCTCTACCTCTGCAGGTCCTCCACAATCAACACTCATCTAACATGACACATCTTATACACACTTAATACAATCTGCTTTTCACACAGATAGAGAAATTGTTGCCAAAAGAGACAAACAAATTACTGAAATTCTTTTCCTTTTTTCTTTTTCCTAGAAACTATGCTTTTACTATTATCATCTCCCCTACTAATTAGATTATCTAGGTAACAAACTATTAATTACATATAACGTCATATCTGAATAGTTCAAGGGCTTTACTTTAAGTATTTTACTACTGTTAACTGTTTCCTTGCATTTATCATGTCTGAAGTCCTTGTTCAGCCAGCCTGAAATTCTGTAGTATCCATTGTCTACCCACTGCTTGCATAAGTACACAGTATCAGATTCCTACTTATAATCTTCCAATATTTTAAACACAACCACTTTTCACTGGGATTTTATGATCCGTTTCAGTTGGAACTTTGGTCCTTGCTAACTTCATTTAGCATTTAAACTGGCCATATGCAGCCCAAATATTCTACCTGCTTTATGTTCAAATTGGCTAGATCCGGTTTCTCACATCCACCTTATGTCATTCTATAAATATACAATCACATCATTGAAATTTCTGAGTTATTAGATAATGCATGATTAATTCAAAATAATGTGAATAAATAAGCATTGCATTTGAGAAAGTAATCTGAATGTTAAAGGATTAAACTCCAGACAACTCTGGTCTTATAATGAGATCCAGGTCATCAGTACAGAGCATAACCCAAAGCCACCTAGATTTGAACTCCTACATGATGGCCTCAAAAGCTTTAATGAACAACAGGCTGAGGATATAACCATGATGAATGCCTACTTGCACATTAAATTCCTTATAGACTTGATTTTCAATGCTTATTTCAGCCTTGTATGATGTAACTGCTTATGAAAGCAGTTTATTTACCTTTAGATGACTCAGAATCCATCAGACTACTAAATGTGAGGTCAAAAAACCTCTCCAATTCAACAAATGCAAATAAAGTTATTTGTTCCCCTCCTACTATGAATGTCTTTGTTTTATTCATTAGATTGGCACTCCACTGATTATGACAACAAAGGTTCCAGTTGATCTGACCAATGGAACAATCTGCTTATGAAATTAACATGCAAGTTGTTGAGCACTCCACAAACATGTCTACCCTTAATGTAGTTCAAAGGGAGATTCAGAGTGACACAGAATGTGACAAGGCTGGCCCTTTGAAATACAGGTACTATTCATTTTTGTCAGCTGAGTGGCATTAGAAATAAGCCATAACTGTTTTCACCTCCTAAGACAAATCCATATGACCTGGATTGACAAAGCCTGCTTAAAATATCAGTCAAAAAAAATAATCATACCATATTTTATCTAAACTCTTTAAAAAAAAGGGAAGAAAGCATCGAATATTGTAGTCCCCAATACATTATACTTAAAAGAATGGGATGGTCATGACTGGGCCTATTGAAGTTGAAACGACAACAAATTCAAACTGTATCTTATTCAAATTATTCCTATCTTTCACTAACTTTCCCATGACTATTTCAGCTACTTTCAAGTTATGGAACTACTTCCATAACTTGCATATTCCATGATATTTGATCTGAATGTTATGTTCAAGATATAAATAATATACTTGAATATGCTACCAGATATTATATTCAGAAATATTTTATAAAAATATTTATTTTTCTTTGAATCAAACAAAAAGAATGTTGTGCTGACAATTTTTTTTTTCCCCTCTTATAATCTGACTGTTTGACATCCTTCCCATAAACATTCAAGATGTTTCTTTAGACACTAAATAATCTATCATTTCCAATTCCTTCAGCAATAATCTCGCATTTCCAATTCCTTCACCCTGCAGCAACTAATACAATTTCTTGACTTTTTCTCTAATATATTTTGATTTCAACAACAAACAAGTTTGGTTTGTGTTTTTAAAGTATTTTTTGTTTTGTTTTTTTAATTTAATTTTATTTTTTCACTCTTATTAGATTTAGATTTTTATGTGGTAGTTCACATAATAAGTGAGGATTTCAGGAAGTTTTCATACATTTTGCTAGCCTTCCTGTTATTCCTTTTGCTTTACTTTGCATCTTTTTAACTGTTGATGTAAACTGTTGAAAGTCAGGCTTGCTAACCATATTCTTTTTGTTGTTCTTTCAAGTTTATTTGTTTACATTTAAGAATTGTGTTTGTTTTATATTTAATATTGAAATTTTATTTTCTAGGTATTTCATTGTTTCTTGTTTTTTTTTTGTTTTTTTTTTCATGTGTATTCATGGATTTGTGCCTTATTCCTGTTTTATTCCCATGATGTTACAGTACAAATTTTCTTGTAGCTTCAATTACTTTGATCAAATATGTCCTTCATTTGCCATAATGGAATTACATTTGCACAAATGGGATTTCTCTTGTGACTAATCATTTTATCATCATACTTTACACAAAGATTTCTATCTACGACATTGTCAAATATAACTGTTTGATCTATTATTGTACACTTTGTGTCATTTATTGAGGTGTACCTGCTATTTTATATCTAGTCATTTCGTATCATCTAAAAAAATGTCATCAGTTTAATAGATAGTATATTCCTCATCAGCCAATTGTAATGGCTGTGACAATGGCATAATTTTCTATCTAGTCATTTCGTATCATCTAAAAAAATGTCATCAGTTTAATAGATAGTATATTCCTCATCAGCCAATTGTAATGGCTGTGACAATGGCATAATTACTTTAAGGTCTATTGTTACCTTGCTGTCAAATGTAGAATTGGTCTATAATACAGGATATCACCTTTTCAAGATCCTATGTCATCTTATCTATAAGGCCTTGCTATCAGTATGCAATATACTGCTCTACCACCCATCATTCACATCTGTTTATATCACATGTTGATATCAATGCAGTCATCTCCCCTGCAGTATATACGAATTGATATCTTTAATGCCATACTATTCTCTCAGCTCATTTGTGCTCCCCATTTCTTACAAGTTCATGTTAAACATCCAACAGACAACACTTGATGTTTTTCCCACCTCCACAGGTCATTCACAACAAATGCTTATCTAACATGACACATAACATAATACAATTTGATTTTCATATAGACAGAGACTGATGCTAACAGAAGCAAACAGATCAGTGAACCTGCTCTTTCTTTTCTTATGTTAGAAATTATACTTTTACTACAATCATCTTCACTACAAATTAGACCATTTAGGTAACAGAAACTATTAACAACATTTAGTGTCATATCTGAATGGTTCATGGGCTTGATTTCAAGTGCAATACTACTGTTAATTATTTCCTTACATTATTATTTCCTTTGCCAGGCACTCTCTCTGATAGCTGTGGTTTGTCCAGAATTGCTTCTTCCTCTATAGGAAATTCGCCTAATAGTCCTGTAACGGGCATTTTAGTGCCTTGGCCTCCTGAACTGCAACTACGTCGGTAAGATCCCCTCCTTCTGCCTCACTGTGAGGCTATTTTGCTACATCCCTACCCCTTAGAAAATCAGTAGTTCTATTTCTGCCTTGCTAT
Source organism: Octopus bimaculoides (assembly GCF_046866305.1). Taxonomy (NCBI): domain Eukaryota; kingdom Metazoa; phylum Mollusca; class Cephalopoda; order Octopoda; family Octopodidae; genus Octopus; species Octopus bimaculoides. The sequence goes on along the minus strand of NC_142930.1, from coordinate 74,872,149 downwards.
AATATTAATGTATTTTCATTTGTAGTTAATTTCTTTCCTGTTGTCTCCCTTTAGGTTGGTCAGTTTTGTGTTCCCTATGTAGAAATCTAAAATGCATGCAAGCCCATTGCCCATTTTATCTACATTTATTCCTTATATGATATTGTGTATTAATATAAATGATTATATGCCTTCACATACTTAAATGTTTTGTATGGTTGACTTTGCAATCAATTATATTCATTGGTAGGTCTAAAATAAACTTAGACTCACTGTTGAATATTGCTGATTGTAACATCAATTGTACAAAACCTTTAGCTGTCAGCATATAACCTTGTTTATTAAAATGCAATTATAACAAACTTTTCACACTTGTAACATCAGTGTGTATTTTTGAATGCAAATGCAAACAAAAACATTTATGGGTGTATATATATATATATATATATATATATATATATATATATATATATATATATTTATATATATATATACACACACACATATATATATATACATATACATACATATATATATATACATGTGTGCATTTTTGCCTTTAGGTCTCTAAATAAGAGGAAAAAAAATATTCAGTACATATACTAGAGTTCATTTATTCATGCAAAGCTGATGATTCGATCAATCATTATTCTGGGTATCTCATATATATGAGTTTGTTTATGAACACATGCAGGTGAATCATCAGCTTCAAATCAATAGGCATATATGTGTGTGTATGTGTGTTTGTATATTAGTTTGTGTACTTCTCTTTAGACTCCTCCTTCCCATCATTACACAACTCTGGAAAAGAATGTATGTGATCCAGTAGGTGAGGAAAGGTACTGTTGTGTAAGGAATTACAATTAGTTATCTGTAGAAAATACCCTCCATAACTCCAAAGATTTGGCTGTAATCTTCACACATTGTCAAATGGAATATGAAGTAAATTACAAAATTGGTTTGCTTGTTTGTTTGTTTATTTTCCTCTGCCTCTCCAACCCCCTTTTTTTTGTCTATTTTTGCTAATAGCATAGATTAATCAAGTCATCACAGTAATTCTCCTCCAATTATTCCTGTTCATTTGTTAAATTTACTTGCCTTGGGTTATGATGAACCTTTTAACCTTCTCTTTAGCTCATTCCAACTGCCATTATTCTCAAACTTGCAGTATTTATTCATTCTGTTGAAGGAATCTCTTAATATCTTTCACTTCTGACCATGTTTCTCAAGTAATTTATTTCTATATTTTAGGCATTTCCATCAAAAAATCTTTCATTTCTTTGCTTTCAGCTATAATGATTCAGTTGTGTATTTTCAATATTCTCAATATTCAACAGTGGTTTCCAAATATAGCTTTCTTTCGATCGGGCATTGGGTCGATTTTGTAGGTAAGGGTTCAGGTTAATTAAATTGATGCCAGTCAGCATCGTACTTACCGTTTTATTCTTGTGAGTTTGATAACATAAAAGAGTAAGTCAAAATCAGCATGGTTTTGAACAGAAACTCTTAACTAAACACTTGAAAGTAATCAGTTTCCTTTTCAACTATTTTGGCAATTTCCTGGTTCCATTGCATTCCTGATCCAACTGTAACTTGTGAGTCATTTTATTATTGCTTTCATCATCATCACCAACTTACATCAACATAATCATCATTATCGTTTATCCACTGTCCACCAGTATTCCTTTTAAATGGTCTGGTTTATATGAGACTGTATATCTCTCTTTAGCATCAGTGAACAAGATTCTTCTGACTTATAAAATACAACTATAAATACAACTATCTGGCTTAAAATGAAATATTACACCTTTTCTTGAATGAAACATGATATATCTACAGCGTCTGATCAAACAGAATTTACCGTTTCCTGAAGTAAGCCCAGGTTAGCCCAACTGACTCCTTTAATTGAAACAGGAGCTTGTATTGTAATTTATCTCATAGATACTTTAGATATAACAAAACAAAAAAATCTACCTACTAATTATTTTTCTTTTTACTGTCATAGCTTCTCTTTGTGTCTTTATTACAAAGTCTGTTCTATTTTTGTAAGTCTAATATTGGCTATAAAGTATATTGCTCTGCATTCATGCAGCGACACATCAATCTACACACTGGTGAACATTTTAGGAAAGGCAATTAGAATATTAATCCTGAAACATCATGGTACATTATCATATATATATTGGGGGAGATAGTGTGAGAGAGAATGAGAAATGAGGAGGTAGGAAGACTTAACTTTTGTTAGCTGTAAAGTACAATATTGCTAGTCTACGTTAAAAACAAATGAAATTCTCTAAATATTATTCCACATAAAATTTCACACAAACATAGATCAAAAGAAAGTGGAATGAAATATGAGTGAATTTATTGTAGAAATCAGCCATGCAAGTTAAGATTGATTGCAAGTTTGGTCTGTTGTGGTAACATGATCACAGACCCAAAGGACAGGATGTGTGGATGATAAACACACAAGAGAAGACTGTTTCAGCCACCTTCATGAAAATATTATTTGAATTGACTTTATGCAGTGTTATAGCAGCATAGTTCTTTCTAAAACAATGTGAGTTTCAACTGTTACATTACAAGAGCATGAGTTCAAAGCATAGTGCTGCTATTAAAGTTTACTCTTATATAAATGTATTCTATTTGTTTCAGTTTGTAACGATGATAGACCCGAATAACGTATTAAACTTCCAGCTCATAGGTTATAAGTTCAGTACTGCTGTTAGAATATTTTTGTGTTTCTCAGAAAAACACTGTACTATGCTTTTCCTTCAATCCCCCTACCTGTTAGAAATAGATACCAATATCAGTCCATTAAGCTACCAGACCAATGAAGTTCAGTCACAGATCACATTTCACTAGTGAAATTGGTTCAGTCAGACACCTGTCATGTCAGTAATAGGAAGCAGATCAATATACTTTCCTCTCAGACTACAGTCCACCAGTTGTGTTCCTTTGCCTTGTCATTGGACCCACTCTCTACTTTTGATTATGAGCTGTATGTTTGTTGGTAGTAGTGCACTAGAACTCATCATATATGTATATATATATATACATGTACATATACATATGTATATACATATATGTATACATATGTGTATACGTATATGTACAAGCATGTATATACATATATGTATACATATGTATACACATGTATATACATATATGTATATACATGTATATACAAATATTTATACACATGTATATACAAATATTTAGGAGTGGCTGTGTGGTAAGTAGCTTGCATACCAACCACATGGTCCAGGATTCAGTCCCACTGCGTGGCACCTTGGGTAAGTGTCTTCTACTATAGCCTCGGGCCGACCAAAGCCTTGTGAGTGGATTTGGTAGACGGAAACTGAAAGAAGCCCGTCGTATATATGTATATATATATGTATGTGTGTATGTGTTTGTGTGTCTGTGTTTGTCTCTCCAACATCGCTTGACAACCGATGCTGGTGTGTTTATGTCCCCGTAACTTAGCGGTTCGGCAAAAGAGACCGATAGAATAAGTACTAGGCTTACAAAGAATAAGTCCTGGGGTCGATTTGCTCGACTAAAGGCGGTGCTCCAGCATGGCCACAGTCAAAAGACTGAAACAAGTAAAAGAGTAAAAGACACATGTATATGCATATACATCTACATGTGTATATACATATATATATATACATATGCATATATGTATATATGTGTGTGTGTGTGTGTGTGTTTATGTACATATATAAAAAAGTTGTATAAATATGTATGTACATATTTATATCACTTTTAAGTTATCTCTGCAAATTTTCTATAGAATTTAGACTGAACACTGAAAGTTACAATGCTTCATATACAAATGTCTCTATTAAACAATGTGATCAAAGAAAGAAAAATAGATAATGAGTGTATATGCATATTTCAGTTCTTGCTCCTCCTTCAGCACCACAAGCAAATCATTAGCCCTCCATGAATAAATTGCTTAAACATCCACTCAGTTTAGAGGTGTAACACTATTGGATAGACTAATTTGCATATCAAACACATTCCTGACAACTGCTATATACATATTAAATGCTGGTAGGGACACCATATTTTTTCGTTTTGAAACCATAATATACCATTCTTCTAATTTCAATCACATTGTTTACATAGACTTAATCAATTATGAAACATTATAACTTTCAGTTCTGGCTCTAAATTCTATAGAAAATCTGTAGAGATAGCTTAAAAGTGATTGTATGACACTGCTAACACAAAAATATGACACAGTACTAACTAATAAACTTTAATATACTGGTAGTGTATTATGGTTTAGGACAGGAATAGGTGTTTTGCTGTCGGGGAGATACATGGTTACCCCTGCAGGAAGAGAAAGAAGATGGTGATGAAAATGTATCTGTGTGAACCCTCAGGTTACTGGAAGGTGAATAGAGAAGTTGTATGGGTGGCTAAGTTCATGGGAGTGTGAGAGGTGAGTGGCAAATGGATAGAGGAAGATGGTGTGTGTGTGAGAGTACATGGCTTTGTGGTTAGAGTGTTGCACTCACAATAACAAGACTGTGATTTTGATTCCCAGACCAATGATGCAGTGCATTTTTGAGTAAAACAGTTCATTTCACATCGCACCAATCCATTCAGCTGTAAATGGGTCACCCTGTGACAGTCTAGTTTTCCATTCATGGAGAATGTTGGGCTGCCCACCTAGCTGGTGTGGTAACATCATTCCAAAGTGATTACAATGCAAGGAAACACATTGTGACCAGTGGAGTATAACAACATCTAATAGTCTGACCAATAAAAAAAATGGTAAAGATTCCCTTCCTTCATGAACGACCATGGGATTACACCTAGAAAGTTCCTAAGGCACCAGTCTGGGCAAGGTTGTTTACAGAAGACCAGCAGGCACCCACACATGCCAGTCTCTTCCCCTCTCCATACCACTGATGTTGTCCAAGAAAATGACAAAGGAACGTATGAGAGTTCTGCAATTTCTTGCTAAACAATCACACAGATGATTTGTTTATAGTGATCAAATGTTTGTGTTCCCATAAGTTCATTCCTTCCAGCAAATCGACATTACCTGTACATGTGCACAAAGTGTCACATGTCAGATGACAAAATGATTGCAAATCAATGTGAAATGAAATGTTTTGCTCAAGAACACAATGCAATGCCTGGTCTGGGAATCGAAACCATGATCTCACAATCATGAGTGCAACATTCTAACCACTAAGCCATGTACCTTCATATATATATATATATATATATATATACACATACACACGCACGCACACACACAATTACATAACCAAATCAGTTTTTGTATGCACAATCATCCACTTCGTTACAATATATGATAAATCAGTTACTAAGTATATAATCAACCAGTCAGTTTTTTGTAATATGATAAAACCAGTTTCCATATATGTTTGTTTGTATGTGTGTGTGTGTGTGTGTGTGTGTGTGTGTGTGTGTGTAAAACAATTACACTATATGTAACATCTCAATGATTGGTGTATATAATAATGGTACAATTCTCTATAACTGTCAAATCAAATAAGAAACCATTTCCACATAGTACTAGCTGTGTACAAATGGTATCTACATTATAAAAGTCAGCTTGATACTGAATCAAAAATATTTAAATAAGAAATAAATTCGTATAGCCCCAAGCTGACCAATATCTTATGAGTAGATATGGTAGACAGTAACTGAAAGCAGCCCATCATATATATGTGTATATGTATATATATAAGAATGATATAACACTAAGATGGAGGATAACAGGCTCTAATGGTAGATCACAACATTTGTTTTTGCGTCGCACACTAGCTTTGAGTTGCTGAGTTTATAGTCATACACCATAATAGAAGATTGTACTTTATGATTATTATGATATATTTGAATATTTTTCAGCAACGGTTGTGTGTGTGTGTTTCATCAGATGAAATACTATAAGGCATTTATGTATAGTAATGCCCTTAATATAAATGAATATATTTATAGGGAATAATTAATAAATTTTTCCCTTATGAGGTTTTTCTAGCTAACTACTTGATAAATTCTTATAAAGATTTTATCGTATATTTAAATTATATATATATATATAGATATAGATATATATATATATATATATATATATATATATATATATATATATATATATAAGGATAAACCTCTGTACCTGGCTTTCGTTGACATGGAGAAAGCCTTTGACAGGGTCCCCCGATCCCTTATCTGGTGGTCAATGGGATAGAAGAATGGTTAGTGAGAGCTGTGCGAGCCATGTACAGAGATGCTGCCAGTAAGGTGAGGGTTGGAAATGAGTACAGCAATGAATTCCGGGTAGAGGTAGGGGTCCACCAAGGTTCCGTCCTCAGCCCCCTCTTATTTATCATAGTCCTCCAGGCAATCACAGAGGAGTTCAAGACAGGTTGCCCCTGGGAGCTCCTCTATGCTGATGACCTTGCCCTAATTGCGGAGTCACTATCAGAACTAGAGGAGAAGTTTCAGGTGTGGAAGCAAGGTCTAGAATTGAAGGGCCTTAGAGTCAACCTAGCTAAAACCAAAATCCTAATAAGTAGGAAGGTAGATAAAACACAAACCCCTTCAGGTAGATGGCCCTGCTCAGTATGTAGAAAAGGAGTAGGTAGTAACTCTATAAGATGTACCCGGTGCAAGCTATGGACCCATAAGAGGTGCAGCAACATCAAAGGCAGGTTAACTAGCAAGTTAGTTTTTGTTTATGGCAGATGTTCAGGTGCAATAAAGACTGTAAACAAACAGGAAACAACTTCTATCTCATTTCAGGGTGAAAAACTAGAGGTAGTCGATAGCTTCCGCTATCTGGGCGACCAAGTTAGTAGTGGGGGTGGGTGCGCTGAAAGTGTAGCTGCTAGAATAAGAATAGCCTGGGCAAAGTTTAGAGAGCTCTTACCCCTGCTGGCGACAAAGGGACTCTCACTCAGAGTAAAAGGCAGACTGTATGACGCATGCATACGAACAGCCATGCTACATGGCAGTGAAACATGGGCTGTAACTGCTGAGGAGATACGTAAGCTCACAAGGAATGAAGCCAGTATGCTCCGTTGGATGTGTAATGTCAATGTGAATACCCGTCAGAGTGTAAGTATCTTGAGAGAAAAGCTGAACATTAGAAGCATCAGTTGTGGTGTGCAAGAGAGACGATTGCGCTGGTATGGACATGTGGTGAGAATGGATGAGGATAGCTGCGTGAAAAAGTGCCACACCCTAACAGTTGAGGGAACCCGTGGAAGAGGTAGGCCCAGGAAGACCTGGGCTGAGGTGGTGAGGCAAGACCTTCGTACATTGGGCCTCACCGAGGCGATGACTACTGACCGAGACCTTTGGAAATGTGCTGTGCGTGAGAAGACCCGGCAAGCCAAGTAAGATCGTTGCCAGTGCCCCTGGACTGGCTCTTGTGCGGGTGGCACATGAGATGCACCATTTTGAGCATGGCCGTTGCCAGTACCGCCTGACTGGCTCCCGTAGGATTTTCGAGCGAGATCGTTGCCAGTGCCCCTGGACTGGCTTGTGCGGGTGGCACATAAAAGACACCATTTCGAGCGTGGCCGTTTTCGTGCGGGTGACACGTAAAAGCACCCACTACACTCTCTGAGTGGTTGGCGTTAGGAAGGGCATACAGCTGTAGAAACTCTGCCAAATTAGATTGGAGCCTGGTGTTGCCATCCGGTTTCACCAGTCCTCAGTCAAATCGTCCAACCCATGCTAGCATGGAAAGCGAACGTTAAACGATGATGATGATGATGATAATATAAATTCGGTGTGTGTTGCATTCCATTACTTAATGAATGAAAAAATGTATGGTAAATAAACATACAACATAACATACACTGAGTGTAAAACCGGATGGAAGACAAACACAAAAGGTACCTAATTTTTCATCAGTTATCAACCAATTGCTAATACAGTTTCACATCTTTATTGATAAGACTAACAATGTCACAACTGGCAGCACCCACAAAAAATATTCTTTTTGCAGAGAATTCAGGGCCAAGAGCTAACAAAACAAAATAAATCAAAATGACACAGAATGTGATTTAGGATGGTGAACAAGGACAAATAGTCAAGCAAAATACAGCCTTAGAAGACGAGAATAGTGGGTAACTCTTAGAAAATGTCCGAAAGGACAGGGAGACAGAGAATTTGCAACTGGTCAGCCACCTGACCTTGTGTTGTAGTTAGGGAGCTACACTCACAATCACGAGATCATGGTCTCAATTCCTAGAGCAGGCGGTGCATTGTGTTCTTGAATAAAACATTTCATCTCACATTGCTTTGTAGTCACTTCAACACTTGACTGCATCTGTTCAGACAACATTGATTTGAGAGAGAGAGAGTGAGCTAATGTGTGACACAAACGTTTGATCACTATAAACAAATCATTTGTGCAGGTCAGTTCCCAAAAGCTGAACACTCATACATCATCTTTGACAGGAGAGTCCATCATATATATATATACATATATATATATATATATACACACACAACAGATTTCTTTCAGTTTCTGTTTACCAAATCCAGTGATTCAGTGTGATGGTGACATGTATGTATGTGTGTGCAAGTGTTTGTCTCCTTGTCTTGACATTCATGTGATTGTTGTAAATAAATGGCATGACTGGCTGTATGGAAATATTACCTTGCTTGGAAATAGGTAAGGATTGACAACAGGAAAGGCATCCAGACGTATATAAAATTTGCTTCAGTAAACTATGTCCGACCCATGGAAGCATGGAAATGTGCATGTGAAAATGATGATGAGGAATATGAGTATTAAATTTATAAGCTGTCCTCAAAGAAAGACATCTATGTCAGGCAGAAATAACTTACAAACGTCCATTTCTAGAACTGACTTGAAGAAATATGGTACATTATTTAGCACAAGGCCAAAAGTTTTGAAGGAAGTATATAAAGTTAATAGAATCAATCCCCAGTATATGTCTGGTATTATTTTATCAACATTCTAGATGAAAACCAAAGTTGACTGTGGTGCAATTTGAACTCAGAATTTAAAGCACTGTAACAAAGTACTGTAAGGCATTTTGTCCAACTTTAATAATTCTGCCAATCCACTACCCTGGTTTGCATAAATATTGATTTCAAATTTTGCCACAAGGCCAGCAATTTTGATGGAAGGGATTAGTCAATTACAGTGACCCATGTACTCAACTGGTACTTATTTCATCAACCCCAAAAAGATGAAAGGCAAAGCTGACCTCAGAGGAATGTGAACTCAAAACTCGAAGATGGACAAAATGCCACTAAGTATTTTACCCAGCACAGTAAGGTTTGCATAAATATTAATAGCAGTATATTCTCCACAGATACCACCTCAAATAGTTATAAACTTATTACTACCAGTTGACTACCATCACAACAACAATAACTACCACTACCTATGCAGCAACTGTAATTATTATTCTCGTCATCATTGATATTTCCCTTTAACACATTTCAGCATCATTCTCACCACCATCATTCATTATTATCACCATTATCATCGTTAATATAACTACCACCATCATCATAATGATGTAGCAGACTTTCAGTCACCATGGCTGCTATAACTGTCAATATCATTACTAACTAAAAAATACTCATGAGAAAAAAATGATATTAATGATTAGCTAATATTATTTTTACGTTTATGTATTTGTTTTGCAAGATTCCTGGTGTGAAATCGTGTGTTGAAACAGATATCATTATACTTGGTGATGGTCATATTTTGCCAATTAAATACATACACTATATGTTCGGTCTTTACTACAGCTTTATTATTACTATTTTTGTTTCTTTTTATTAAAGCTCTTTTGTTACATATCATGTGACCTCTTCAGTGACTCTCTATCCCTCATGTCTCCTCTTGTTCTGCTTATTTCACATGGTATAGAGAGTCACTGAAGAGGTCACAGAATGTGTGATGAAAGAGCTTTGACAAAGAAACCAATATAGTAAAAATAAAGCTGAAATACAATAAGCAGAACAAGAGGAGACATGTGAGATAGAGAGTTGCTGAAGAGGTCACAGAATACGTGCTTATTGATAACATTGATCCCAGTGCTCAACTGGTACTTATTTCATCGATCCTGAAAGATGAAAAGCAAAGTTGACCTGGGCAAAATTTGATCTCAGAATGGAAAGAGCTGAAAGAAATGTCATTAAGCATTCTGTCTGATGTTGTAATGATTCTGCCAGCTCACCATCTTAATTATACTAATGATGGTACAAGGCCAGCAATTTTGATGAGAGGTGGTTAGTCAGTTACTTTATCCTTGGTACTTAACTGCTATTTCATTTTTATCAGACTTGAAAGGATGAAAAGTAAAGTCGATCTCAGCAGAATTTGAACTCAGAATGAAAAGACAGATGCAATGTCACAAAGCATTTTACCCAGCATGCTAACAATTTGGCCAGCTTGCAGCCCTAATAATAATAATAATAATAATAATAATAATAACAATAACAATAACAATAATAATAATAATAATAATAATAATAATAGTAGTAGTAGTGACAGGTGTAACAATCCTTTCTATTATAGGTACAAGGCCTGAAATTTACATGGAGGGGTTAGTCAATTGCATGACCCCAATGATCAGTTGATACTTATTTTTTTCTACCCTGAAAGGATGAAGAGCAAAATCGACCTTGGCAGCATTAGAACTTAGATCATAAAGCTGGAAGGAATGCCACTAAGCATTTTGTCCAGCATGCTAACAATTCTGAAACCAATGCCATGAAAAGACAATTGCTGTCCCAACAGTGAAAGAAAGAAAACACGACTACATAGAGCAAAAGAAAAAGATATTGAACAAAGAATAGTAGAGAGGTCAATAAATCTGCAGGAAAGAAATAACAGCCCTGATAAGGATAAATATGTGGAAGGAACATTACAGAGGAAGAAAGGAGCTTACTACAATGCCTAAATGAGTTATGAACTCGTGAAAGTAAGATAACCACCAGCCTTAAGAGGAATTGAGAAAAGAAAACTACATAAAGTCGGGAAGAAGATGGATAAGCTGTTACCAAAAATCTGTGTTGAAAAATAAGACCTAAACAATCTCCACTGTGGAAATTTTGGGGGTTAAAAGCCAAAGAAAACATTGGACAGACAAAGATCCATGTTGAAAATGAAGACTTGAGAACCAAATTGAACAACTCAGTAGAGATCTTAGAAGAATAAATGTTGCCATAGAAAAGATGTTGAGGAAAAGACACAAGAATGAGTTGCAAAGAATGTACAACATTTAACACAAAGAATGAAAATGATAAAGGTTTCAAATTTTGGCACAAGGCCAGCAATTTTGGGGAGGGGGTTTGTCAATTGCATCAGCCCCAGTGCTCAGCTGGTACTTATTTTAGTGACCCTGAAAGGATAAAAGGCAAAGCTGACATTGGCAGAATTAGCCAATATAAATCTTGGTTGGTTAGTTGATTTCTTCACACTTTATATTGTATAGAGAGAGAGCAGGGAAAGAGAAAAAGAAAATTAACATAAGAGGTACAGGATGAGTGCTAATACAAGGAGTGGTCACAGACAATGAGCAAAGGAACACAGCATACACACACACACAGTGTGAGATAAAAATATCAAGGAGACAGAAGGGGAGGGAGTATTTCATCCTTTTGTATAAGCACCAAGAAATTTGATAAAATTTTAAATTATAATTATTGTATATATATATATATATATATATATATATATATATATATATATATATATATATATACACACACAAACACACTATATTTCCTGATATTACCCGTGATGGTAGCAAATGTATACTTCCAAAGATGCTCATCATATGATGAGTAACACTCTAGTGATAATAAAGTGATTTCTAATTGAGACAAAAGGCCAGCAATTTTTGAGGGAAGAGCATGTAGTTGATACCATTAACTCCAGTACTTGACTGGTACTTTATTTTGTCAGCCCTGAAAGGATGAAAGGCAAAGTTTCACTCAAAACAAAGCAATGGAGCAAATGTGGTAAAGAAATTTTTTCCCCAATTCATTAATGAGTCTACCAGTTTGCCACCTAATAATAAGTATAGGTGCCTAGGAAATGGTTAAAATACATACATATATATACCCCACAGAATTTAAGCAAAGACATAGCATAAAGGAAAATAGCACTGCAAGACACTGAACATGCATAACACAGCATACTTTTAGTACCTAATTCAACCAAATATTATGAAGAAATTATCTCCCATGTAGTAGCTGTGACCACTAGTGGAACCTCATATGTTTGAAACACTTGAGCTGTGATTTCAACCAAATCCATTTAAGCTGTTGTTAAGACATTATGTTTACGAATAGATTATTGTTCTGCTACATAATGAAGGATTACCACTATGAAATAGCAGCTAGAAACGAATGCCTACAAGTCAAAGAATATATTGATAAATGACCTGTGAACTTGTTTGTAGTTAGAATTGTAATTATTGGTTACTATAAGATATATTTGAAGGTAGAATTCCCTGGAAACAATTATTATCCTGCATATGGACACTAAGAACTTTCATTTTTATCAATTACTAAACTCCAATGCTCTATGAAGAGAATGACAAAAGATTTGCATGAATTTCCTCCAGACTGTACTTATTTCTTTCTTTAATGAAATATCTCACTTCATAAAATGTTTGATTAGTGAGATACAGATTATATCATTGATGATTTCTAAAAAGAATGAAATAGTATTATTCAAGATTATCAATGACTAAAAGTTTTAAGAACTTAAAAGCAATTAAATATATGAATTCTGTTAATCTTTTTCCATAATTTCAAATTACAATTTCTTACCTCACCACATATTATGAAGAAAGGTTTATCTCCCTTGTAATATCTGTGACCACTAGGGGAAATGCTCATGTTAGAAAATATAAAATCAGAACAAAACACATTACATACAAAAGTTTCACAGAGCTACACTCAGTACAGCAGTGAAATTAAGCAATAAAAAAATAAACCTCTGAAAAATAATTATTATTGATTGTGAATAAAGTATGCAAAAAGTTCAATTTTAAATGATCAGTCAAAAAGTTATTTTTATATATTTTTGAGACCTGCATACTGAGTATAGATGAGAGTTACTAAAATAAAAATTAAAAATGACAGTCCTCCTCAGAATAGATTTCATAGGAAATTTACTGCATCAGCAAACTTTGTGTAATTTAAGTGTTAAAATGGTAGCAACTTACTTTTTGATTAGTTGAGTGTGTATGTGTGTAGATATGTATGTATGTATACATGCATGCATATATATATACATGTATGTGTCTATACATATATACATGTATGTATGTATGTATGTATGTGTATATATATATATATATATGTATACGCCTACATATGTATATATATATATATATATATATATATATATATATGTATGTTTACAGATATATCAGATATATATATATATATATTTATATATTCCCATTAAGATATGATGAATGCTGAACAAAGATTTCAGTGTCATCCTTTTTATGATAGATACTGAATTATATATTTTACAGGGAAATGCTTTTGATGTATATACATGTGTGTATGTTTATATAGATATATATAGAGAAAGACACAATACACATATGCTTATGTGTGTGTTGCAGACATATTATTTATTTTCAAAAACAATTACTACCTCCCTACCTATCTGTCTATACATACATGCATACATACATAATTACACACATATATAGATAGATAGATAGATAGAGAGAGAGAGAGAGAGAGAGAGAGAGAGAGAGACAGACAGACAGATAGATAGGTAATTGTTTCTGAAAATAACTACAAAATAAATAGCTTAAAAAATGTTGAAATGTAGTCTCTAAGATCAAATGATGTTAAAGATTGTATTGAGAGTAAAGAAAAGGCATAATAAAAAATGAGTAAAAATAATATATAGTGAGGAAAATGTGTGTATGTTTGTGTGTGTGTGTGTGTGTGGAACACCCACACACATATATACACACACACACCACACATGTACATACATACGTATATACTACCTACCTATTTTTCTACTTACCTGTCTATTTTCCTACCTACCAATCTATCTCAAATTTTTTTCCATAATATATAAGAAGACTTTGAAAATTTTGAAATATGGTGTATAAGATCAAATAACATTGTACATTGTATGTGAAGGAGAAAAGAAATACTAAAAGCATAAGAAGAAGAATAAAGTGTGGGTGTGTATATATATATATATATATATATGTATATATATATATATATATATATATATATATATATATATATATATATATATATATATATATATAAATAGTTTTACAATCTGGATTGTAGACTATCAGGATAGTTAAAAATAACTAATTAAAAGGGATATCCATTTTGTTGAAAGGAAAAGTATATTGTTATGCAAACTTATACATATATGCATATTCATCTGTGTATGTGTGTGTATATTTACATATATATAAATATATATATATACATACACACACATACTTAATATACTTCCATATGCATATTATATATGTATATACACACATACAGATACATAATGTACATCCATATGCATATATATAAACTTATACACATATATATGCATGCATACATACATAAATACATATGCACACACATGTGCATACACATACGCACGTTTGATATTGAAAATAGCAATTCTTTCATAGCAATTGTTTGGGGTGGGGGTATGCTTTTTATATATATATTTTTTAACACCAAGTTTATTTGATGATTATTTCATGAAATTGACAGAGCAGAAATTGTATTCAATAATTGTGTGTGTGTGTGTGCGTGCATGTGTGTGTGTGTGTATTTATATGCATAGTTTTCTAGTCATTGTTTGCCCTAGTTTTTCAAAGAGAGATCTGATTATTATATTGTAATTCCTAAAGTAAAAAAAACTAAGATTGTAATCTTATTTAAGAACAACAGTTAGACTATAAACATTTATAAATATATGGCTTTCTTATTCTTCAAAAATGCTTTCATTCACAATATACAATGTTGATATCATTGACTGATAAATATAAAATAACAGCTTATATATATGTGTGTGTATGTGTGTATTATATATATATATATATATATATATATATATATATACATATATATATATATATATATATATACATATATATATATATATAATCTTTCAAATACTAAATTCATATCAAATACTAATATTTGCCAGAAATAATAAATAAATTTCTTAAAACAACATTTAATTATCTAAAAAAAAGGAAGGACACAGTGAAAAATATAGCGTTAGCTATGCAAAAAGATAATCACAGCAGGAATATCTTTGATCTTAGGTCTGCTTGATCAGAGATGACCTGAAGTGAAATGGTTACAACCAGCAGGATAATATGACTGATTCTCAGCTGTAACTGAGATATATGTTTACCTGGTGGTGATATCTGTGCATGAAGAGTTTAATCATTACACACAGCCAGTAATTAGAAGAGCAGAGTCTAAACCTAATGTAACTCATCAATTAGTGGTTTCTGCTTCTTTTCTTTTTGTATATAAAATTCAGTAAAGAGAGTGTGGGCAGTACCTATGACTGTTGCTTTTTTTCTGATCTGAGACTGACTACTGGACTGCTTTCTTTGAGTAGCTGAACAGAGAATTCATGATTGCAAGTTAACTAACCAATTTGCAAAATTTAGGAAACCAACAATGATAAGTAGCTCCTCCTCTCTGGTAACTATTTACAGCTTGTTAGACTGGGCCTTATTAGAGTTAAGTGTTTTGGTTATTGACATAATTTAATGTTGATTGGATATAAACCTCTAACTTCTTACTGGTTATCCAATACCCTCTTCATTCACCCACACTATCTTTTAACTATTCAAGAAGTATTTAATGTATTGAATGACATCATGCTATATAGAATATTATATCGCCATATCATATGAGAATGACTTCAAGGAGATAAAGAATATAAACCTAATTAGTCAATACATCATATTTAATGGTGTATTGTTTTCTATCAAGTTTTATATTGTATTGCATGACATAATGTGTGCATTATCTTGTAAATCTATGGTCAGTCGGCAACATGCTATAACAACATAAAATGACATCACAATTATCTTATATAGAATACTAAAGTACTAAAAGAAATCAAGATTAGTCATATTAACAGCAAAATAAAACACAAAATATTACCAAAAGCACATTGTTGCAACAAACAAACATTAGATAGACATTAGAACCAAACCATTTCCTTATAACTGAAAGAGACCTGACATCAACAGACAGAAAGTGTTAAAGTCCAGCAATAACCAATGAAAAATGTAGACACAACTTTATTTCTCTGATTCTTCTTTATAATAAAAAAACAGCAATAACAACCATCACTAATACCCTTTCATCCAAATGATAAGACCAGAAGAGTCTTGTATCATTGATGAAGTTAGGAAGCTTGTCACAACAAATAAAACTTGAAGTACTAATATGGAAATATGAAAAATTTGCCATATAAAAATTAAAACAGGAGCATAGTTACACACACACAAATATAATAGTTTCTTATTATATCTATTTGATTTATATGCATGTTTATAATGTTTACATATGTGTGCATATATTTATGCATATATACATTTAATATTCTCTCAGTTTCATTGTAATGCACTGAAAAGTGGAATTTCTTGTGTTATGCATGTCTTTCTTTGTGTGCATATGCTTTTTACTCATGGTTCTATTTTTTTGTTTTTCCAATTGTATTATGACAACATAATTATTGCAATTATTTTGACATGCCATATTACCATATTCTTCAATATATGTACACTTCATATATATATCGTTGATTCTACAGGCTTCACATAAAGTCAGCACATACAAAGTGATCTACATATTGACATCCTCCTTTGATGACTAGTCTAAATTATTTATGGTTATCTTGGTACTAGTAGAGAGCCACAGGCCAGTGACTAGTAGCATTTGCTCATAAGCAAAAACCAGGCCAATGGCTGGAGACAGCCTGTAAGTGAAAACCAGATCAGTGACAAGTTGGAAGTTGTAAAAGACTTAAAGAACAGTATTTCACAAAACAGAAAATAATGTTCAACTATATTTTCCCATTAATCTTAGCAATATCATGTAAAGAATTTAGATGTATAATCATTATCCTGTCTTGATTACTGTAAGAACATTTATTAAGTGCATACAGTTAGTTAACAAAAAGTGTTTTGTCAAGAGATATATATTTCTTTCTTTAAGATTGAAATTCATCTTTGCAGAATTTAAGCCAGCCACCAACATAACAACAAGACTTCTGTGTGCAAGTCAAGGCAGTTCCAGAGATTTGTGAATATGTGAATTTGTTAATGCGTGCATATATTATGGCATATAGGTGGATATACTTACACTCATGTAATGGGTGTACATATTACTGCATGTATGTGTGTACATGTATGTGATTACTTTTTAAATATGCATGATTATTCTATGTGTACATATGATTGCGTGCATGTGCTCATTCCAAGAAAATCAAATAGAACGTTCTAGAAATATTCATGGTACCACCATTCAATTGGATTTGAAAGAGGTAGGTCTTCCTTGGAAAACCCCAGGATTTTGAGGCCTTTAAGCAAATCTTTAATCAAGCCCAGCATGCCTTTGCTAATAGATTTAAATGAAAATCTATAATGCAGACATGAGCTGTAGTTTCCTCACTATGTATATATGTATGGATGGATGGATGGATGGTTTGTTCTCTATGTTTAAGCTGTTTAAATTCTTCTTCTGAGGAAGGAACTGGTTTCTAACAAAGATACAAAGCTCTGTTGTTGGAATATATGTTGTTGGAATATCAAAAGGTTCCTGGACTACTTATGTTTAATAAAAAAAATAACTTATTTACCTAAGTTTTAACATCATCTCCTTCGAAATAGTCACTCTATGCAGTAATACATTGGTCGCAGTGTTTCTACCACTTTTGGAATCTGGCCTGGAAGTCATTTTCCATAAGTGAATTGAGGACTTTCTGTGATTCGCTGTGGATTTCAACAGCAGTGTTAAAATGGCAACCTTTGGGCTGCATTTTCATCTTGGAAAAGAGATAGAAGTTCACAAGTGCTAAATCTGGTGAATAGGGTGAGTGCAGAAGCAATACCATGTTTTTGGTGAGAAATTCATGAGTAAGGAGAGCTCAGTGACAGGGTGCATTGTTATCATAAAGAATCCAATTCTTCATGCTCCACAGACCTGCTCACTTTCACCGAATGTCCTCCCTCAAATGCTTTGCTGTAGAACTCTAGATTGATGGCACTAGGGGATGAATTCTTGATGCACAATACCTTGGATGTCGGAAAAAAGGATGAGCATGCTTTTGATTGAGCTGTGGCTCTGTCGTACCTTCTTTGGTCATGGAGATGAAGGCCTCTTCTATTGTGACGACTGCTACTTCGTCTCAGGGTCATGCCTGTAGACCCGACCAGTGATGACCCTTGACAAGAAGGATGGGTCATCAGTGGCACATTCACAGAGATTTTGATGGACTTTGATGTGATGTCCTTTCTGTTTGGTGGTCAGCAGGCAGAGTATAAACTTAGCAGAGACATGTCACATTTTCAATTCAGATGTTAGGATTACCTGCATGGACCCATATGACAGACCAACAACATCAGTAATGTCGTTGATTGTCTTCCGATGATCCTCAAGCTGGTGAATTTTCTGCACATTTCTGGTGGTGATGATCATGACAGGTCTTTCAAATCACTCATCATCTTCCAGGGACATTCTTCCATTTTTGAAGCAACTGTACCACTCGAAACATTGCATACAACCCATTGCTTTCTTGGCCTAAGCTTGCCAAAGCATGCTCAATGTCTCTGTAGCAGACTCCTCAAGTTTAATGCAAAATTTCATGTTGGCTCTTTGTTCCAACTTCCTGTCCATGACAAAATCATAGACTACAGCATACATGTGATCACAAAACACACAAATTTCACACCTTGCAAAGTAAACACAGCGATGTCATTCAGCACACTGTCTCACGAAGGTCACTACTAGCTCTCACTGCACATGCAAGTGTGTGCTGCCATCTGTTGGTGTACTACAGAACTAGTCTGGGAGTTTTTTGATACCACCTTTTAGATAACAAAAACAGTGTTGCATTTTAAAGTTGAGAAAAGTCTTGCATATTTTTACTGTTCCACTTACAGATTGTATTTGTAATATATGAGTTGGTTCATTTCATTTTCTGAAAACCTTAGCTTATCCAAATTGCCACTTGGGCATTTACTCACAAAACCAAGTGCACTAATTATTATTGGTATAAATGTAAATTTATAATCTGGATATAGAAGCTGAAGGTTTCAAAGCAGTTGTCCATAATTAGCTTCTTTCTAATTGAGAAAAGACAGCTGACCTCTATGACAGTACATACTTTTTCTTGCCTACTCCAAACAACAATATCCAGCCTGTGATGTTTGTGTATATATTCAATAACAAAGAGATTTCCTATATTTATTCCAGGACAGTCTTTTTTACAAATGGTATTGTGAATTGTTTTTGCAATAACATCATGTCACATAGAAATGTAGTACCTTGATGACATCTTTGGGCAGCTTCTAATCACCTGTGTGATGTCTTCCACAGAAATATGATATAATCTACATTTTCAGTTACATCTTGCAGCTCCAAGAGATTCACTATTTCTTTTGTTTATTAGGTATTTCATAGCAATCTCCAGTTCTTGGATTGCAAAGATAGGCAGGCAGGCAGGCGAGAGAGGTAGGTAGGTAGGCCAAAATAGAGAGTGAAGTGAATAAGTAGCAGATATACTGTTGTGACACATACTTAAGAAATGATCCTTAAAAGCAGAGAGAGAGTGCGAGGGGAGAGAGAGTGCGAGGGGAGAGAGAGTGTGAGGGGAGAGAGAGTGCGAGGGGAGAGAGAGTGCGAGGGGAGAGAGAGTGCGAGGGGAGAGAGAGTGCGAGGGGAGAGAGAGTGCGAGGGGAGAGAGAGTGCGAGGGGAGAGAGAGTGCGAGGGGAGAGAGAGTGCGAGGGGAGAGAGAGTGCGAGGGGAGAGAGAGTGCGAGGGGAGAGAGAGTGCGAGGGGAGAGAGAGTGCGAGGGGAGAGAGAGTGCGAGGGGAGAGAGAGTGCGAGGGGAGAGAGAGTGCGAGGGGAGAGAGAGTGCGAGGGGAGAGAGAGTGCGAGGGGAGAGAGAGTGCGAGGGGAGAGAGAGTGCGAGGGGAGAGAGAGAAAGAAAGATATATTGTTTATTTGAAAGATGAGATAGGTACAACTGGCACATGCATAAACTCATAATAAAGTAGATTGTGCATATAGATGGTAGACAATGCTATAGAATGACGTGTTAGCTTCATGTTCCAGGTTTGAATTTCTTTTGTTGTAATTTCACTACATTTACATCAGTAGCATCTTTAAAAAAAAGGCATGAACATCACAACACTCATTTTCCTTTACCTACAAAATTTTTAGGCTTCACATCTGTCTGGAGAGAGCACCAAGAAGCCATTCCAGTGTAGTTTATCAGAGTTGTCATGACTTTGCAGCAAAAATCCTAAAAAGAGCTGTAATTTTTTTGCTTTCTTTTTGCTTCAGAAGAATAACAATATTTTGTATACGAAAATAATTTGAAGAAATACCTAAATATATTTACAAAAACTTTATTTCTCTAAGAAAAATTATCTAAATATAATTCAATTTTACTGCATTCAATATTTCCTTTGAAATAAAAATACAAATACCATGTCTAACCCTGAAAATACACAACACCCACCCTCACTCCACCATCACTGCCAACTTCAGCATTATTACCAACAATAGTAGCAGCACCAAAACAGCAAGTAGTACCACCAACATCAACATCATGAGGAGTATCACATATGTGGTGGGACTGTCTAACTTCACTTAAAATTTATAAATACTATTCTACTCCTTACTCTGAAAAATCTTCCATCACACAAATATTGGTTATTGAGGCAGCTATTTTAACAGCAAGATTCTAAATGAAGTCAGTTCTAGAACAGTGAAATTCTATTAACTGAAGAATATCATCATGTATATTTGGAATAATACAAATTCTGTTTATTTCCAATAACAATGGCAATGTTTATTTTTCATTTGTATTTTTGTATAGAATCTTTCTACCATTATTTTATTAAGGATTCTTTCTGATATCAGCTGCTGTAATTTAACACCATCTTCTTCTCTTTCTCTCTCTCTCTCTCTCTCTCTCTCTCTCTCTCTCTATATATATATATATATATATATATATATATATATATATATATATATATATTAATCTGTGCATATTTTTTCTTATAGTTTGTATTCAACATTTATTTGACTCAAACATTGCATAGATTTCTTCAGAGAAAACTGAACAGATGTTATAGGAAAAAGAAAAACAATATCACCGCTAGCAATAACAATGGTAATAGCATTAACAACAAAATAATAATTATTATTATTATGATTATTATTATGATTATTATTGTTGTTGTTGTTATTGTTACTATTTTTATTATTATTATTATTGTTGTTATCATCATCATCGTTTAACGTCCGCTTTCCATGCTAGTGAAGCCAGATGGCAACACTAGGCTCCAATCTGATTTGGCACAGTTTCTACAGCTGGATGCCCTTCCTAACGCCAACCACTCAGAGAGTGTAGTGGGTGTTTTTACGTGCCACCGGCACGAAGGGCAATGAGGCAGTACTGGCAACGGCGACGCTCAAAATGGTGTATTTTATGTGCCACCCACACAAGAGCCAGTCCAGGGGCACTGGCAACGATCTCGCTCGAAAGTCCTTACACATACCACGGGCACAAGTGCCAGAAAGGCGACGCTGGGCGCAGGTGCCATCACGATTTCGATTATCATTATTATTATTATTATGCTGAGATCAACTTTGCCTTTCACCCTTTTGGAGTCAATAAATTAAGTATTAGTGAAACACTGGGATTGATGTAATTGACAAGTCCTCTCCCCACAAATTTCAGGCCTTGTGCATTTAATAGAAATTTGTGGTGAATAAGGTCAGAGGACCTGAGTTCTCTTCTAACCCATTTACTGTTGAGGTTGACTCCCACAGCCTTTGTCTCTTCCCAGGCACTCACAGCCAGTAAGGATTTAAGCTTGAAGTTGTCCTTCCTCAAATGTGGCCCTCTTCCAAGGCTACCAAGCCCTGACTGCTCGCACAGTTATACCACTTGTGTAACTGTGGACACAGTACAGCCTTCTCCTAAGACACACTTTAATAAAAGTTAAGACACAGGCATGGCTGTATGGTAAGAAGATTGCTTCCCAACCACATGGTTCCAGGTTCAGTCCCACTGCATGGTAGTTTGGGCAAGTGCCTTCTACTATAGCCTTTAAGCCGACAAGAGCTTTATGAGTGGATTTGGTAGACGGAAACTAGAAGAAGCCCACCATATACCTGTGCGTGTGTGTGTGTGTGTGCATGTGTGTGTGTGTGTGCATGTGTGTGTGTGTGTGTGTGTGCATGTGTGTGTGTGTTTGTCCCCCACCACTACTGCTTGATAACTAGTGTTAGTGTGTTTACATCTCTGTAACTTTGTGGTTGGCAAAAGAGACTGATAGAATAAGTACCAGGCTTTCAAAAACAAGTGCTGGAGTCAAGTTGTTTGAGTAAAAGATTCTTCAAGGCAGTGCCCCAGCATGGCTGCAGACTAATGACTGGAACAAAGAAATGATAAAAGGTAAAATGTTCCATTCCCTTGGTCTGTCAGCATGCCAAACACTAACCCAGAATTTCTAAGTCCTCACACTGTAGCTAAATAGTGTGAAGACCATTGATGGATGAACCCAATATAGGGTTCATCCATCCTGTTAAGTGATATTGTTTTTGTGCTGTTGGGTTTCTAAGCAACCTTTCTCACCAAGTAAGCATGATGGAAGGGTTTGATTAGACACTGATGACCAGACCATGATCAGGTTGTGTTGGATTATGTATTACCAGTAACACTCATTAGTGACCTGATGTGAATGTTATAATATAATTGTTTCTTATTTAGGTATAAGGCCATTACATTGAACTAGACTGATACCTTATTTAATCAACCCCAGAGGGATGAAAGGTGAAGTTGATTTCAATGACATTTGAAATCAGATTGTAATAACCAGAAGAAATACATCAGATATTTTGTTCAATACTGAAATGATTCTGCTAATGCACAGCCCTTTATAACAAGTAATAATGATAATAATAATGTTGTGCTTTTTATCTTGATATGAGATCACCATGTCTCACACAATGGTTGTGACACATGTGCCTGGTGTACCTTTATCAGATGGGTAGTCATGATGGGTAATATTGGGCTTCATATATTTGTACCCCAGTGTCACTTTCATGGCATGCATTGCTCTCTCACTCATTAATAATAATAATAATAATAATCCTTTCTACTAAAGGCACAAGACCTGAAATTTTGTGGGCGGGGACTAGTCAATTACATTGACTCCAGTGTTTCACTGGTACTTATTTTATCAACCCTGAAAGGATGAAAAGCAAAGTCGACATTGGCGGAATTTGAACTCCAAATGAAATGCTGTGAAGCAATTTGTCCAGCGTGCCAGCCCACTGCCTTAATAATAATAATAATAATGATGATGATGATAACAATACATCCCTAGCATTAGAACCTGAAAAAAGGGGAGTAATAATAATTATATCATCATCATCAAAAAGCTGAGAAATTGCTGTTAGTGTTTAACTTCAGGTCAGCCATAATCAAGTAGAACTGTAATTAAAGTAATTCCTGCCATAACCATCTTATCTTTTTTTTTTTTTTAGTTTTCATGCATATTTTATCTAGGACATCATTATTTAATGCATCCCTTCTTATATTTTTAAGATAGTAAGTTGAAATTTGAAAGAAATTTACTGTTTAGCAACTACATATAGAGACTCATCATTAGCTAAGCATATACTAAACCCAACGTATGCCAATAATCTAGCAATGATAATATGGGACAATGACTGTCCAGACAGTGAAGGAGATTGAGATGAACTGTCTATATCACAGAAATGAAGAACCTTTGTTCTCTGGTAGAAATCTTCATCCGATCTAAATTATATATCACCTGGAAATCAGTAGCAATAGAGTTTTTTTTACAGCTTCTTTTCCATGCTGACATGTGTTAGACCTTTTCTTTTTCAGACAGTATTTTACTGCAATATACCCTTCAATTTGAGAACCCTTTTAACTCTTTAGCTTTCAGATTACTCTATTAAATATAATGCTTATTTATTTGCATTGTCTTAAATTAATCATGTATTATCTCATAGCTTCAAGATTTCAATGATATGATTGTTTATTTTTAGAATGACATTGCAGGTTGAGTGGGAGAGGCCAGATCTGGCCAGTTTTAACATAAAACAGGTAGAATATTTGAGCCTTATATAGCTGGTTTAAATGCTAAGGTGCTAATTTTACAACACATAGGGATGCAGCAGGCCTATTCTAAAATCAGGATGCACATGGAAAAAGTTGAGAAACTAATAAAGTACAAGGATTTTGAAACTGAAATGAGCAGGATGAAGGTAAAAGGTGTTCCAGTAATAATTGGGACACTGGGTATGATACAAAAATATGCAAACCATAGCAGGGCTCACAACTTTATATACAGTTCAAAAATACAGTTCCACTATACAGTTCATATCTTAAACAAGACATTCTTATTTCAATAACATAACTCACATAGTACATGTTCTGCAAGAGGAATTTTTGTATGCAACATCATATATTCAATAAAGTTGACAGGCTAGATAAAAATGAGGCCATTGGCCTAATTTGGCTTGTGGGCCATAGTTTGCTGACACTTGGTTGGCTACAGATGCAGGCATGGCTGTGTGGTTAAGAGGCTTGCTTTGCAACCAAGTGGTTTTGAGTTATCCCACTGCATGGCACACTGGGCAAGTATCTCCTCCTATAACCCCAAGCCAACCAAAGCCTCATGAGTGAATTTGGTAGATGGAAACTATGTGGAAGACTGTTATTTATGTGTGTATTTGTCCTCCACCACCACTTAACAACCAGTGTTGGTTTGTTTGCATCCCAATGAAATAGCAGTTCCAGCAAAGAGGTTGACAGAATAAATACTACACTTTCAACGATAAGTACTAGGGTCAATTTGTTCACTTAAACTCTTCAAGGCCCCAGCATGGCTGCAGTCCAATAACTGAAACAAGTAAAAGGTAAACAATAAAAGATAATCGGCCAATAGATAAAATTATGGTCTAATATATCAAAATATTAATAAACATGTATACTTATTGTCTAATGTAAAATATTAATAAACATGTATACTTATTGTCTAATGTAAAATTATGGTCTAAAATCTATGTCTAACTCTCCCTTTATTTTTTTCCATTTCAGATCTTTCAGTACAGACCCAGTGATGGCCTACAAATCTAACTAAAATTCTACACTGCTGCTTTATCTCTTTCTAACTGAAGCTTGTTAGAAATAATAGATGTATCTTCTTTGCTTACTCTTTTTTTCTACCTACATGTTTTGCTTGCTTGTGAACTGAAGTAATAAGGTTCTTTAAAATGCCATTGTTTGATCAATTTTGAAGCAGAAACGAAAACAGGAGAACATCAAAATATTTTTCTTGATCTTCTTTACCTATGTACTGAAGAAGGAAAAAATAAGTTTCTCCTTAGCTGGAAGTCTTCTATTCACATTACAGCTAGGTAAAGCAAAGAAAACAATTGTATTTGTCTGACCAAAAGAATACGATATCAAAGCTTAACGTTTCTTCGATGAAATTTCTTTCTTGCTTTATTTATGAATATTTTGCTGTTTTACAAAATTTTCCATTACTTGTGCACACATACACATACCTACAAATCTTTTTCTCTCTCTCTCTCTCTCTCTCTCTCTCTCTCCACTATTTTATCTCTTTCTCTTCCTCCCTATATGTAAACACATATGCATGCATACACACACACAAATACACTTAAAAAATGTTTAGTAAAGAAACAGAATGAATATTTTGTTGGTTTCAGACACACAACAACAAAATACATTAAGTATGAAATTTTAAGAAAAAAAGGAAATATTTTATAATGGCAAGCCAAGTACCTAGAAAAGTTGCCAAGAGAAATTTTGGCAGGTAAAATTTCGTTATTCTGTCAAAATTGGTTAATTCATGTATTTATTTCTAAATTTTGATTAAAAGGCTTGTCAATTCTGCTTGCTGCTTATTTGAAACATTTCTCACAAGAAAATTGATACCTGAATAATTTAAGTTTATTTTTAATAAATTTTAAAATTTCTGTGATTATTCTCTTTTCTCTCTCTCTCTCTCTCTCTCTCTCTCTCTCTCTCTCTCTCTCTCTTTCTCTCTCTCTCTACTTATCTATTTGTTTGTTACAAATACACACATGCCCACTCAGACACACACAGCTAAATCATTAGATTATTTTTTAAGTTTGAAAAAATTAACTGAAATTTAATATGATCCATACATCTATTTTGATGACATAATGCACCCCCACCCAGCATCATTTCACAAACATTTAATGTATTATCTGTTTTTTAAATATTCCTTCAAAATATTTCTTGTGGAATCTCAAGACAATTTAAACTATGCAGAAAACAAAGATAGCTCACTACCGACATTTTCTTCTGAGCAGGGAACAATTTTATCAAAACTTCCAATTGAACCATCCCCATGGATTTGTTCCTACATAAAGCTGAGAACATTGTTTTTTGTTTTCATTTTGTTCTGTTATACAAAACTAATCATAGATGTACTATCATCAGCTAAATATAAAAGTTAAAACCAAATAAGGTCAATCATACAAGGTTTATTATAGAAGTTCAGAGTCACCAAATTAAGTTGTCTTATTAAATCTAAGAGGATGTGTCAGAAAGTAATGGAAATTAAAATTGCATTGCTTTCTGACTCACTCCCATAGATATAGTAGAAGTATAGTGAAACTTAGCTACTCTTAATGATGACCATGTTTCTAGTTAGGTTACTTTCTTCTTAGAATCACAGCTCTAGTATTAAGAACTCTATCGTGATTTTTTTTTATATTACTGGATTTTATTAAAATTAGTTTTAGAATAATGCCTTGATTGACCTTAAATTCAAATTTATGACATTTAATACTCTATTATATTTTTTAATAAACTTCATTTTCATATATTTTTATTCATAAAAGTTTATTCTGTGTATCAATGTATGTCAATAACAATAATAATTAAATCTACAACATCCTTCACTTGTTAAAAGACAGCATATGCAAGCATCCATGTATGATATATACATATATATATGTGTGTGTGTGTGTATGTACAGACACACACTCACCAATGAGTATGTACAATAATGTTATACATAATCATTTTTCTATATGTATCTATTATGTGGGTAGAGCCAGGTAATGCTGGGAGCAACAGTTTTTGCCATATCACCAATGAATATCTAGTAGGTACTGGGGTGGGAATCACTTTGAAATACCCAGCTGAGTACAAACCAGATCTCATAATCAGTGGCCTGATGAGAATTTTGGACCATCGGGTTGCAAAACTACTAGAAGCATCTTGTGAGATTAATCCAAGGTGAAATGAAAACATTATTAAAGTATAAACCAAATCCATTATAAATGTGAAACTGTTCTTCCAAGCATAATCCTTTCAACTCACCTGTACCATGAGATGGGGATATAGAACTATCAGTCATCTGTGTCCCTGTCTCAGACCTCCCTTGCTGGTACCAGATAGAAAGCTAAACCAGAACATCTGGTACCAGTTCAATTAGATGGTTACCATAGAAATTAAAACTACCTCAATTGATCCTTAATTACCAAGATAACCATGAACTGGAGGAATAACCAAAACTGATATAAACATACGTTTTTGATCACGAAAATAAACATGATTAGATAATTTTGTTTTAAATAAGTTTCACTAAATTAATTATTTTATTATTGGTATTTTATTATCCTCAGGTTTTTATTGATCTTCTTCAATAGAAATTGATAAATTTTGTTTGTTTTTTTAACTAACTTTTCAGTAATTTTTCTATCAAAATTATTTATCAGTTTTCTTCTGTTGTGTTGCAAAATGTTTTTTTATACTACTTATATTGTACTAATACTAACTACTACTACTACTGCAACCACTACCAAAAATAATAATAATAATAATGATGACGACGACGACAATATAAATAATGTGTTTTTTCCATTTTAAAAATATTCCAATATTATGTTTTTAAATAATTGATAATATATATATACTGAAGATGATAAACTAGTCAATTTCTTTCTGAATTTTTGTTTACTATGTATTTATTCTAAATGCCAAAGTAAAATACATTTGCTTTGAAAAATAATTTAGGTCTGCAATTAGCTTTACTTAAAGAAGAGAGAGGGAAATAATATAAAAAATATATTAGTAAAATGCTTTCCTGTTTTCCTTCATTAATATATTTATCAGAACTCCTTTAATGTTATTTCGATCTAATCTGCCATTAATTTATCATTAAAGGTAATCTAATTTAATCTTTGATCTTCTACCTGTTCAATAAACAAGTTTAAATTGTAATGTCATCAAACAGCTCAGTTGAATAAAACTCCAATTCTGCTGTTGTAGCCATTTTCTTATTTCCTTTTAGAACTTTCTGAAAAATTCCAGATTACATCATCTTTTGAAACTACATCATTAAGCTGTAATATACCTTTATAGATTTGTTCCTGCTTCCTGCTGGAACCTATCTTGACTATTTCAGATATTTGTAGAATGACAAATTTTTTTCAGAATATAATCAATACCAAGATATTTCTCGAGAAATTATTTCTTTTTTATCATATACAGTTAAGACTAAAATTACTTACCAAATATCTGAAAACATATATAATCATTAAGCTAGCATCTCATTAAAAATAACTTTAGGATAGCTAAAATGTATCTAGCCTCAGTTCTGTTTTGTTCTCCCCCCCCCACACACACACACACACACTTCCTTCTGCATGGCAGCATATATAATTGAAATTCTTTCCTGTGTTATTCCATCTGTCTTTCATTTTAGCTGATGGCTATTTGTGTCCAAACAGGTGTATGTTTCTCTTTTACGTCTGTTGTAAGAAACAGCAAACAATTAAATCATAATCCCTGCCATTTTCTACTACCTCACCATTGATCTCAGTTTTTTTTTTTTTCATATTCTAGTATTAGTTAAGTGCATTACCAAAGACGCCAGCCTCCCCCTTTCATACATGCACACATACTTACACATCTCACACATATACAAATACACACAAATATATATATATATATATAAAAAGACACACACTCACCCCATAAACCTATGCACCAACGTACACAGACACACACACATACACACATATTCATTTACACACAAACACACATGTACACAGACACACACATAGTGAGAATGAATAAACATAGAGTGTAAATTTATTGTTATTGTCTGCTTAATAAAAAGAAATTTTATGTTTCTTCCAATTAAAAGACCCCCTGCAGATCTGAAATTGATAAACCTCTGAGGGAGCTAGTACTTTTTTAAACTGCATTAAGTTGTTTTTATTCTTATCACTGTCATTGTTGTTGTTGTTGTTATTATTATTGCTATTATTAAGGTATTGAGCTGGCAGAACTGTTAGCATGTCAAATAAAATGCTTAGCAGTAATTCTGTGTTTTCAACATTCTGAGTTCAAATTCTCCCAAAATTGATTTTTGCTTTTCAGTGTCAATAAAATAAGTACTAGTCAAGTACTGGAGTTGATGTAATCAACTTTTCCCACCCCTCAATTGCTGGCCTTGTATCAAAAATTGAAAAGATTATTATTATTTTTATTACTACTATTGCTACTACTGCTACTCAGTAGTTCTATTTTTACTTTTACTTTCTCTGTACATCTTGAGTATTTGCAGTGTTTTGGTTTTCTGTTGTGTTAATTACTCTTTATAAGATGTGTGTTCTACCTGGTGGTGTTGTTTTCTGTATGCTGTGTACGTAAGTCTTGGTATTTATCTGTAAGTATTTTTAACCCTTCCCAGGGCACTTATTATTGTACAAGTTGTCCTATTTTCAGTTCTCACATTCTAGTTACCTTTGTTTCTAGATATTTTATATTTGGATATTTTCTCCACTTCATTTAGTGATATTTTTTGTCTGCTGGGACTGAAGTTTTGAATAGGAGGCACTTCTTTTCCTGGTAGTCCTTAACAAAACAATATTGGACTGATGAACCTTAATCTCCCTATGTTGAAGGATTGGCATATCACAGAGTATGGTAGCTTTCTATATGTTTATACTGCCTCTTAATAATAATAATAAAACTCAGTAACTGCACTCTTGGATGCTGAGGACACTAAATACATAAAGCAGCTCCAATACTAACAACCTATGTCAACCAAGCAATGCCAAAATGAATGAAAACAACCATATCACTAAAAGGCAAGGAGAAGATAATTGAAACCACCCCTATTCCCATAAGAAGAGAAAACCTCTTATGAAATCTTCTTCAGGAGATTCCTTTTCTCCTGTAATATTCTGCTTAGTTCTGCTTTCATTAACAAACATGCTAACTGAAACATCACATCCAAAGCTGATACAGATAGCATTTTCTTACCCTGTAGTTAAGGAAATGGATCTAATACAAATAGAAAAAATCTACTTCAGAGTAAAACTGATGGGACTAGTAAAATACTAAGAAACTATCAAAGCTACCAAAAAGAAATTGATTTGTGTAATAAGGAAACAAAGAAAATATAAACTTTTATATATAAGGAAACAAAAAAGTACTAATTACCAAACCATTACTAAATAAAAAGATTTAGATAAAACAATAAAAAAGGTTGTAAGGGAAAAAGTCAAACAGAATTTTAAAAATATTCTGAAGAAGAAAATATAACCATAAAAACAATTCATGGTCAACACCTCACAAGACTTGACAAAAGAGAAGTAAGCCAGAGTGGAAAGTCAAAAACAGAAATTACCTACCCACAAATAATTATGTTAACATAATAATGAAGAAAGATGTTAACATCAAGTCAAGGCTATTCAATCAATACAAGTTCATTGACCACATCATCTGTGGTGCCCAGTTCTTGCCAAGTCATGGTATATTCATTGATACAATCAAGTCAGCAGCTTTGTATACTGTGTAATATGCAAACAGTTTGATATGAAAATGGATTAAACATGTTACATAACAATTTGATCACAATCATTTGAAATATGCTTGTCTAGACTGACAAGATGTTTGAAGAAAACTGTCCAAACACAATTATCTAGGACTGGAGCAAAAATGCCTGTTTTCTGATATCTCAGTCCCTTCTGACCAAAACATTATCTGAAAAGAGGGTGAGAAAATGTCACAATACAAGGGGCTTGAAAATGAAACAAGTAGGACGTAGGGCATGAAAGTGAAAACAATAATAATAGTTGGAGACTAGACATGATAAACAAAAAATATGAACAGAAACATACAAATGATACCAGAACTCATTGCTTTACACACTGTCTAAAGATAGTCCTGCTAGACACAGCTCATAAATTATGCAAGACACTTTCAGTTCACAACTCAAGTAGGACACAAAATGTACTCTATGCAATCATTACTGAATATAACAATATAGCTCACACAACACAAGATCTACATGATCACCAGCCAATAGAATAATGCAAAACACACTCTTACATAATCAATACTCAACACTATAATACAACTCATAGTTACTCTACACAACAGACAAAACACTAATGCAACACCAGAAACAACTGTATTAATCTCACAACGAAGAAAACCTGATGTATTATATAAACACTATTCTACATTTCCAGAAGACAATGCTGCACACACCTCAGGAACATTGGCAGTATACCTGATAGTGCAGCAGAAATTTGCATTAAAATGTTGAGATAATAATAACAACAACAACAATATTGTTAAAAAATGTTTAATTAGATATCTAGCCTTAGATATAAATGAGAAGTGGTGATATCATGCCTTTCACAAAGACAAATGTAGAACTGGAAATTGAAACAGATTGACAGATTCCACTCAGAATTTATCAATACACTATTATAGTGTCTACTCCTCAAACAACTACAACAATACAGAAAACAAAACAAACCCTGATTATAGATGTAACACAAAACTAGCTTCCCATTTCCCAAAATGACAATGCTGCATACACTTTACTAACACAGAATTGCAGCTGATATTGCAGTAAAAACTTACATGAAATTACTGAAAATACATAATAGTAATTTCTTTGGAATAATAATAATAATAATGATGATGATAATAATAATAATAATAATAATAATAATAATAATAATAATAATAATAATAATAATAATAATAATAATAATAATAATAGTGTGTCTACTTAACAATCATAGATATATACATTAGTAAAACATATCTGAAATACTGAACCACTCTGAATTTTAAAAAAATAATAAATTTTATATTCTAATCTACCAATTCCAAAATAAAGTAAAATAGATATGTTTCTTACTATCATATCAATATTGTTAGAAGCTTTCAAAATTATCAAGTTATCTGGCTAAAATATTGGCAAACTTACTAATTATATTTTATATCATTCATAAATATTATTTTTTTTATTGACTAACTAAAACCTCATTGCTTTGATATGATCTCAGAGACAGATTATTTTTAACTAATGAAATGTTGTCTAGAAAATATTTTATAGTAAATAAACTACAAGTTTGTTGTTTCATCATCATTGTTGTTGTTGGTATTGACATAAGGTTGGGAGGGTGCACCAACCATTTGAATTAATTACTTAGGTGTGGCTGTGAAAAGTTAGATGTTCCTTTTTCTTTTCTCTATTCTGACATCACAGATAAATGATAGATAACGAAAGTGTTAACCAGTTTCCTCTGCTAGATTCATTTATATTATAAATTTATTTCCATCAACTTAAGTTATATTCAGAAATAAAAATGGCTGGCCATTTATTCTGATCATGAGTACAAGATTTTAAACAATTTAATCCTTTTTATATTAATCCTTGTATCAACCCACCGGAGACTACCTGTTTCTATGATACAAAAACCACCTTTTTAAAATGATTATATTTATATTAAATCTTCCATTATAATTTTATGTAGGAACATGTTTGCTAAGTTGTTTCCAAGCATCAGATTAACAATGACTTTTTCTTAATTTATTAATTCCCTCCACATTCTTGGATTATTTTCAAAACTGATTGAAACATACGTTGTATTATTAGAAATATTATAACAAAAGTGTTCAGTTTCACATTAGCTATGAAACCAAAGGTGCTAGATTCCATACCCAATTAAAAGAAAAATGAAAATGTCCTTTAGAATTGTTGTTGTTATTGTTTAGCCCTAGGTTGGTCCTGAATGAGCAGATCTATGATCAAAGCTATCTTATCTGTAATCATATAATCCATTTTTGGACTTTGTAGGACTTCATAATCAAATACGTAGTGAGATTTGATGGAGATTTGGTCATTATTTCTCACAGGTTAACCAAATACATAGGCTCATTCTTTATTTAGACTGTTATAAATTTGGTAAAAACTAAGAGTCAATGTGAAATCAAAGAGTTAGAAAAATATAATATAGCTAAAGTTTAGAAAATACATTAATTGATAAAAAGACATTCAATAGTTGAAGTGCACACACAGACAATAACAGCCAATATCAAAACATTAGAAAATAGCTAAGAAATTATCGGATACTTGATTGTTTTTTCCTTTTCAAATGGTTTTTAATCATTTTTAACGATTCTATCGATTTTCTTTTGTTTTTTTCTTCAAGTCTAGTCTCTTTTCTTCATTGAAGAATGAAACAGTAGTGAGGTAGATTATCCTATAATCACTGATTTCTTGTGAAGTCTTTTATTTCCTTCTCATTTGCTTTTTTTTTTTTTTTTGAGGTGGGGTGGCAGGTGATGGGCGTAAAATCCTCAAATGGAAAATATAGGAGATTATCTTATTGTAAACTATGAGAAAAGCTTGGAAATGTGATAAATGTTAGACTTATTTTTGCTATATTTTCTTTTGCTACTTTGTGATTTTTTTTTTTTTGCATTTTTTAAAATATTTTTTCAGTGCATGTTTCAGAAATATTTATAATTGAAGTGTATGCTGTCTGTTTTGAAATAAATAAAAAGGAATGTTATAATTTTGCTTTTTAATGTCCCTGAATCAATCCTGTATGATTATTTGATGCCTTAGCTTACAGATGAAGCTGTGTTTCTAATTTTTATCTTCACAAGCTTTAATATAATATATATATATTAACAAATTGTTCAAATGTAAATTTCTGTGTAAAAGCACATGTTTATAAAAAAAATATTGACTGCGCAAATTTCTGTTGTTTGACTTGATTCCCTTTTCTTAATCTGTGTTTATTAACCCTGTTTATCATTAACTGAGTTGTTAACAATCAAGACTACTAAGTGTTTCATAAATCTCACTTTTATAACCTTGCAATTCTTTTATACAATTCACATCTCTATCATAGAGAAAACTGACTGTTGTTTGCCTAGCAAAGAAAGAAGCAAAAAAGAGGTTTGCACATATTATGCAATGTGAGGATCAGAAGCATGAAGTATTCCACTGACTTTGAGAAGAAAGGGACATTGAAATGCTACTACAAGAGATTATTGAATGAAAAGAATTTGAGGAAGAGAGGGGGTGGAGAATTGTTTCTAAATAATAATGGTTTCATAAATGGACAGAGCCAGAAGTTGGAGCATAGCTGATTAAATCATTCCCAGTATCAGTATCTATTTTCGTGCTAGATGAGGAAAGGCAAAAATCAACCACTAAGTATGAAGAGACATAACTAAATACCACAAGGTCATTTGTCTAACACTCCACCTTACCTGTTCTCCACTAGCATAATAATATTAACTTCAAATTTTAGTCACAAGTGCAGATTAAGTCAATTGCATCTGCCCAACTGTGTAACTGATACTTATTTAATCGACCCTGAAAGGGTGAAAGGCAAAGTTGACCTCAGTGGAATTTGAACTGAGAACATAAAGACAGACAAAATACCACAAAGCATTTTGCCTGGCATGCTAATGGCTCTGTCTGTTCGCCATCTTTATTATAAGAAGAACAATTGTTTTAAAAAAACACAAGGCATACTGCAAATTTGTAGTGAGTGAATCGATGAATATTTTCTGGTACTTATTTAAATGACCTTGGATGGATATAAAATCATAGTAAAGCAACCTAATATCACAAAAGTGTTTTGTCTGATGCTCCATTGATTCTGCCATTCACTCCCCTTATAATTTCTAACATTGATACAGGATCAAAAATTTTCAAGGAGATTAGAGTCAATTAAATCAACCCCAGTACTGACTTGATACTTATTTTGGTGAGCCTTGAAGTTTAAAAGACAAAGTTGATGTCAGCCAAATTTGAACATTGCCCTTTTGCAGAAACATTATTGAGTTGTAAGGAAAAAAGAAAAAGCAAAATACATAGCTGATATGAAGTGAAACGTCTTTGTAAAGGAATTGAAACAACATTGCAATTGTGGCTTGTCAGGATTTATTGCTTTACTGTACACAGTTTGCCATTATAGGAACCAATATCTAGAACTTCCTTAGAAAAAAAAAAGAATAGTTTTGTGTAAGTCTTATATTTATTGCAAAACACAAAATGAGTGACACTGTGATCGTTATTCATCTTAATCTCGTTAATTCAGTCTTCCTACAAGAAAGCTTAAAGCAAGAATTTGGTTGATCCAATTTTTGAAAGTTTGTTTTTTTCTTTATGTTTGATGTGTTTAACAAGCATCATTGTATTAGACAGTCAGAAGTTTATTTCTTTTGAAGTTTTCACAGAGTTTGTTTGGAATAATATCTTTCTTTTATGTTGCAATGGTAGAAGCAAGAAGGAAGAGAGATTTTTAAAGTTGACAGTCATTCAAGCTACAAAATAAGGAACAAAAAATAACAGAGATGTAATCTAGAAATCATTATGTGTTTTTGTGAGTGTATGTCAATGTGGGTTTGTGGCAGTGTGGATACAAACACATCAATGGTTTCTGCATGTGTCCATGAATGTGTTTATAACTACTATGGCTTTTTTCCACTCTCCCTTTCAGTCTCACTCCATTTACTTCTCTCTCTTTCTCTCTCTCTCTCTCTCTCTCTCTATCTCTTTCTCTCTCTCTCTCTCTCTCTCTCTCTCTCTCTCTCTCTCTCTCTCTCTCTCTCTCTCTCTCTCTCTCTCTCTCTCTCTCTCTTCCCAGGATAGAATTTATTAGTTTAATTTGAAATATCTGTAATTTTATGTCTAAAATAATTGTGCAAATCTTGCTTTACTTAAAACCTTTTCCAAGTTAAAAAGAATGTGGACTTTTCTCTCTCCTTTTTTTTTTCCATGAAATTACTTCTAGAAGGAGGCATATACCCTTTTAACACTGATCGACTTCAGAAGATATTTTAACTTAGATATTCAGCTAACAAATAGTTTGTTCTAAATTGAATAGAAATAAATTGCAACAGAAAACTTATTTCAACTGCAGCAAACATCAATTTTAGCTATATCAAATGGTACATAAGTAACACTGATACAATTTACTTAACATAGTATAATTACTGCAGTGGTAAGGAGTAATGTAATATAGTCTGTAATATATTTAACAAAGGGTGGTGGAATAGTGCATTTGAGAGAACATTGTACAAAGCACCTTGTGATTTTAGTAGCATTCCTTCACACGCTGAGTTCAAATCTCACAATAGTATTGGGTCATCCTATAAATAATGTGGGTTTTTTTATACTTCTTTTAGCCTTCAAAATTTAAATAAAGTTCGTTTTTAATCTAAAATATACTCTCCTTCATTTTCTACAATGCTCTTCCATCGATTTGTAGACTTGTAAGGCCCCTCTTCCAAAATTCACTTGTCCATGATGAAAAATACTCCTCCAGTATTGTTCTAACCTCATCTACAGAATTCATATTTGTTCAGTCCAAATGATTTTGAAGACAGTGGAATAAATAATATTCAGATGGGGCAATGTCCAGCAGATATGGTGAGTGGGGAATCATTTCCCATTCAAACTGTTCCAGCCATTGGATTGTTATCCTCGTTGTGTGTGGTCGAGCATTATCCTGATGGAAGAACACCTTTCATCCTGAAACCAAAGATGGTCATTTTCCTTCTAGCACTGATTTAAGCCACTCAAGCTGCTCACAGTAATATTCCTCACACTTTCCATTGTGTTCTTGCCTTTATTTAACTCATAAAGCAAAATATACCGAATATGCTCCTTTGTCATTTCCATTATAGCTTTGAATAAATAACTGTTAAAATCAACTGCACTCTTTCAAAGCTTGCACTAAGAATAAGTAAAAGGTAAAATTACTACCTGCTTTTATAGCAAGTTGATGCAGGTAATTTATCCCATCCCCCTCCAACTTTTAGTTCATGCAATTGAAAAAAAACACATTATTTATGGGATGAACCACTATCTTGTTTTTTATTCTTCTGGGGTTGATAAAATAACTAATTGCCAAATAAATAGTTGGATACAACTGACTGTTCCCCTCCCCTAAAATGTATGAACATGTGCTTTTATTAAATATCAACGCATTAAGTAACAAAGGTAGTCGATTGATAGAGTTCATTGAGCCTAAAAAGAAAATGCATTGTGGTATAGGTTATGTCTATATATTTTCAATTGATTGTATGATCAACTTTGATTTTTATTTTTCCAGGATCAATGATTAAGTATCAGTTTTTAATTATATAAAAGCAGAGTGACACGCACGTTATGTAGTAATATAACCCTCTGAACAGACTGAGATATGGCATATCTGGATTGTAAGACATATAGGCTATTCTAGATAAATTGATTAGCTACCTCCACACTGCAGATCAAATCAAGTAGACATATCCATAACATATGAAATAACAATGATACTTATACAGATCAGTGGATTGCACTAAGTCATTTTACCAACTACCTTCATACAGATGAATCAGAGCTAACAGATGCAACATCGACAATTCCACAGAATAGAAAAAAAAAACAATGATCTAAACCAGATATAAAAACTGGAATTATGAGAAACTCATGATAATCAGAAATTAAGAAAATTAAGTTTGGTATTATTATTTTGGCATAATTAATTTATCTGGCTATCACTTCAACTTGCTAAAGCAGAAAAATGTGGACCAGGCTTTTCTGTGAGAAATTGTTTGAGTCTTATTAGTATCCTTTCCCAAGTGACAACTAGTTTTTATCTAAATGCAAAAAAAAAGTCTTTACTCTTTACGAAAGAATTAATTAACCTCAGGTCAACATAAACACAGTTTAGTCTGATTCTGCTAGAAACTGAGTTATAGCG
Organism: Octopus bimaculoides; assembly: GCF_046866305.1. Taxonomy (NCBI): domain Eukaryota; kingdom Metazoa; phylum Mollusca; class Cephalopoda; order Octopoda; family Octopodidae; genus Octopus; species Octopus bimaculoides. Next base: position 74,833,775 of record NC_142930.1, on the reverse strand, counting down.
CCAATGAGGATAGAACATTAATCTGGCTGCCATAGCATGGAATATTTCAATGTCTTTACAGTATTGTCAGTTGTGATACAGCTAATTCATTTACTTGTTTATTTTCAATTAGTTTGGTTGAAGGGGATGTACCCATGACTTTTGGAAGGTCCCTGAAACTAGTGGGATTGAGATATAATTAACATTTCTCTGGAACAGCTAGTAGCATGTCAATGTTTGTAGGCAAAACATGTGCAGAGTGAGAATTCCAAAGAGAGGAAGAAAAGCAAGTAATAATTAGTATAGGGATGCATGAGGGAGCAAAGAGAACATAGTGCAGTTGACAACAGAGAAGAGAGGTGTGTGTGCAAGGGATACTTGATTGAAGGGGGTGTGAGACCAATCAACTTTGAGAAGAAACCACTGCAGTGGTGGAAGGAGAGGCAAAGAGAGGAGACAACATGTCTGTGGCCATAAATCTATGTTACTAAGTATATCAGTATTATCTTTTGTACTGATGTTAAGCCAAAGATGACAAAAAGTTACCTAAATTAATTATATTGTACTTCCTAGAATCAAGCAGATAATTCAATAGACTACACTTCTCTTCAAAATACTGGCACTGAAATCAATATTTTATTAATAGCTATTTCTTTTTTCTTCAAACATCTAAAGCATAATCCAATATCATAAATCTCTGTTATAAATGTATTTTTTTTATATATATAAACCAGAATTCTAAATCAGTGATATAAATGCATTTGTAAAACACTTTCCAAATAAATCAGCATTTACATAATTTTTTCTAAATCTGTATAGACTAGACAGAAAACTAAGAATTTTAAGCTTGAATTCTCAACTGAGATGGTTTCTCAGATACTTCAATAACAAACCCTTAACAGAATTATAAAAGTATTTATAAAGTACTGTCTAAATAAATCAACATTTACATAAAGTTTTCTAAATCTGTATAGACTACAAACCAAGAATCTTAAGCTTGAATTATTGACTGAAATAGTTTTTTTAGACTTCTATAACAAATCCTTAACAAAATTTATACTTAAGCTAAGATTAAACCCATTTTCTTTTCTCAGTCTGACAGTTCACTAATTTACTTAAACAGAAATGTACCAATATTAAAAAGGCTAAAATAAATCCAATATTTAACATTTCTTTACTGAAATAATAAACATATGATTTGGTCTTGAAAGTTTTTCGCTTTATTCCATTTGTATTTCTATGAAATGGAAGTGCAATGATTAGAAACAGCATTATCATGACAGCAATAACACCATGTCTATTCAATATTCTTGTGTTGAACCAAATGTATATTATTGATTTTGTAGCATATCTCACAATTTTTTTTCTTCACATTGAAAGAACCACTTAGAGAACAAATGGCTAAAACTGGTTCTAATAGCATAATTGATGACAAACAATACTTGCCTGTCAATTATAGAAACTGACTGTAAACTTGTTTTTACACACACTACATCAGGGACATACTTCACACAGCCATTTCCTCACATTGCTGGGAACAATCTAGAATTCTCAATATTGACATATTTTAATACAAATATGGTGATGATATATGAATAAATGTGTGTGTGTGTGTGTGTGTGTAACAGTGGATAGCCATGTCAACACTGTATTAAACAAACAGCCAAGAAGCTGATGGTTCATATTCTGTTAATAGACACACACATATCAGGCATGTGTCATAATTAAATACTCAGGGTAGGCAGTAGACACTAGTAAAGTAAACTGTCCACAAAAGGCCTAATGCAAAGTTTCCATTGACACAGATTTGAGACTAAAGGAAAAACATTATAAATAGAAACTGGACAATAAAATATTGTAGAACAACTGTGTGTGGTAGAGTTCTGAGGTGATACGTTGCAGACACCAGAATAGATTTATTTCTAAAAACAGGTCTGGACTACCAACAATGATGCAATAGCTATGGAGGTACAGCAATGTCAACATCAGTGAAACAAAACCAAGGAAAAGACACTAAGTGTAGAGTCGACCAGTATAAAATGCAAAGTCCAGAGTATATAAAAAAAAAAACATCTTGTGTGATTTCAAATATAAAATGATGATTTATGAAATAGGCAGAAAGACAACTTCAGCAAAACAGGATATGAATGATCTAATGAACAGGCAGATACAGAACAACCCTCAACTGAGCTGTGAATAAGTAATAAGTAAATAAGCAACTCTAGCAAAACAGGATGTGATTATGCAGTCAAAAAGTAGAAACAAATTGGCTACTAAATTAACCAATGAGAAGTGGTATATACATAAGCAACAATGAAGCAAACCAATGAGGAAACAGAACAGCTAAGAAATTTGGAAATGAAACAATAACATAGACACTGCCTTAATATTAGAAGCCAGCTTATAAAACAATAGTCATAAACAAAACTATAAATTTGTCCCAATGCAAATGTATACAAAGTAGCCCAAATACTGAAAGAATGTAGCTCTCCCCTGAAGATCTCAGTGACATGAAACTCAAGTCATGAGAAAGCTTTCAGTTTAAATAAAGAATATTTTCTACATCATGTATTAAGCATTCTTTTCTTCCACAGTGACAAACTGAAACATTTTCACACTCTCTTTGTGTGTGTGTGGTTGTGTGCATGCTTGCATGAGAGTGTTCCGTTGTTCCAGTTCACTCAGCTGTAGAAATAAGATATGACATCACTGGTGCCAAGCTGTATCGGCCTTTTCCTTTCCCTTGGATAACATTGGTGGTATGGAGAGGGGAGGCTGGTATCATGGGCAACTGCTGGTCTTCCATAAACAACCTTGTCTGGATGTGTGCCTCAGTGAGTAGCTTTCTAGGTGCAATCCCAGGATTATTCATGACCGAAGAGGTTCTTTACCCTTCCAGAAGGAAAACACAGATGTAAGACCTGTAACTTTTTTTGCATCCAATGATGTAGACTAATTCATCTTTTTACACAAATGCATACATTGTTTAGAGAGTTGGGCTAGCATTGTTCAAGGCCTTTCTTCATTTAAAAAAAAAATTCAGGCACAGGCATCACTTAAATTTTAACATCTCTGTTATTTGCTGCATACTATGACTGACTATAGCCAAAAAAAAAAAGGCAAAACACTCAATGAAAAATTTCATGATGAACAAAGAAATGTGTCAGCATGAGTGGTAACTCTCTGAACACCTGCTGCAAGAGGTACTCATCATTGCCACAGCCATACTACTTTAAGAAAACAACCAAATTATGGCATTGCTTGAAACTGAGTGTAATTTAAGTTCACCTTGAGAGAGTTCAAGTCAGTTGCTAACAAAGCAACAAGATTTTTTGAGTTAAGAGAGTTTCCTGTGTTTGTAAATATGTGGTTGAGTTGGTGTGTTGGTTGAACCCATGAGTACATCTATTCACATAAGAGTTTCAGATGGAGAATTTTGGGAATGTCTTATAAATCTTCGCTGTGCTACTAATAGATTGGATTTGGAGAATCTATGTCAATTTCTTTTGCTCTTTCTCCATGAAACCAAGTATCTCTAGTGTATGCATGTATGTATGTATCTATACATGCATGTGTGCACTTTATATATATATATATATATATATATATATATATATATCAGCCAATGATAAGCACAAGTATACATGCATTCACTAATACAAGCACATACACATACAGATCACAGATGCAAACTCTCTCTGACATAGAAGTAGCAGCTAAATATCTCTCAACTCACAAAACTAACATTCCTTGTAAAAAGAATGATATATTGAACAACATAGTCCCTGATATGCCAAAATACAGATTGTAATACCATTTATCATATCTGCTCAGTCAAAGATAATCAGAAGCTAAAGAACAATGGCTAGTGCACTGTACATATCTTAAAATAACTTGTGCTTCAAACCATTAGGTAAATATTTACTGCATATATATCCAGTCCCTGTTAGACAAAAATGGTATGAAGGTCATAGCTGGATTATTAAGGGTTTTTTTTCTCTACCAGACTAACCTGGAGCAAAACAATATCTATACTGTACTGTACATATCTTAAAATGATTTGTTTTCTAAATCACTTCGTAAATATTTACTGAATTTATAAGAATGCCATTTCATTGAATTTGAAGTACTATTTGTATTTGCAGACCATTTAGACATAATAGAAATGCCAGCCATTACATCTTACTGTCTCATATATATATATCATCATCATCATCAGCATCAGCATCATAGTTTAACATCCACTTTCCATGCAGGCATGGGTTGGATGGTTTGGGATGGGATGGAGCTGGTTAGCAGGGAGCTGTCCAGACTCCAGCTGTCTGTTGAGGCATGGTTTCTGCAGCTGGATGCTCTTCCTAATGCCAACAACTTAACAGTGTGCTGGGTACTTTTTACATGTCATTGTCATGGGCGTGTTAGCACAGCACCAGCATGGGTGCTTTTTAAGTGGCACCATCACCTGAAAGGACAAGCCTGTATGTGTGGAAGACGGAGATTTTACTTAGCTTGATGTGTCTTATCAAGTACAGCAAATTGCCCCATCTCCCAGTCCCTTGTCATTTCTTCAGTGAGGCCCAATGTCTGAAGATCCTTTCTCACCACTTCATCCCCCATCTTCCTGGGTCTACCCCTTCCACAGGTACCCTCCACAATTAGAGCTTGGCACTTCTTTATGCAGCTGTCCTCATCCATATGCATCACATGACCAAACTAGTGTGGTCTTTCATGCACACATCTGATGCCTCTTATACCTAGTTTTCCTCTTAAATCATTTACACTCTGTCATGCATGCACACTGACATTACCCATCCAGTGCAGTATGCTAGCTTCATTTCTTTCAAGCCTTCACAAATCCTCTGTAGTCAAAGCCCACACTTCACTGCCATGTAACACAGCTGTACATACACAGCAATCATACAATCTGCCTTTCACTCTGCTGGGGAGGCCCTTAGTTACCAGAAAAGGTAGAAGATCTCTGAACTTCACCCAGCCCATTTTTATCCTAGCAACTACACTTTCAGAACTCCCTCCCCCGCTGCTACCTTGATCTCTTAGGTAACAGAAGTCATCTACTACTTCTAATGATCTATCCAAGCATTTGAGGGAGCCTAACTCTCTGGTTAAGAAGTTTGCTTCCCAACCACATAGGTTTGGGTTCAGTCCCACTGTGTGACACTTTGGGCTATAGTCCCAGGCCACCCAATGCCTTGTGAATGGATTTTGTGGATGGAAACTGAAAGAATCCCATCATATATATGTAAATATATATAGATTTGTGTATGTATATATATATATATATATATATATATATATATATATATATATATACATGTGTGTATGTATGTGTGTGTGAGAGAGAGAGAGAGAGAGATGATTGCTATGAATGAAATGTCATCCGTTTCCAATATTCTGCAAAAACATGCCTGACCATGAGGAAATATTACCTTGTTTAAAACAGGTTAGGATTGGCGACAGGAAGGGCATCTGGCCATAGAAAGCATGCTTCATATCTACTTCATCCAAATATAGAAAATACAAGCACAGAAAAGTGGGCATTAAAACAATGATGATGGTGATGATGTATATATATAGGAGCAAACAATGGAGCTTCTACAAACATAAAGACAGACCTGATAAAAATAACAGTCAAGTCTTCATCAAATCACACACAGCAGCATTAATATGCAGATACACAGTAACACTAATAATACATATTGACTAATATACATACAATGCTTTGCACAAACACATACTGGCAAAAAAAGATGATGGCCTCTCAGTAGTCAATCACCATGCTAGAAATAGCCAGCAAATATCCTTCAAATCACACATCCTAATGTCTTTAAAAAGTAAGAACATATTGGACAATGTAGTTCCTGGTAAGCAAAAAAATGTAGAATGGTCATGGCTAGAATGTCTTTAATAATAAGGTGTGCTCAATCATAGCTAGTCTTTGTTCATCAACAACAACAGCTATGGTTATATTGTAGACGTCTAATGCAAGAATATATACAAGGGAGTGAAAGTAACCAGGAAGAAAGAAAGTACAACAAACATGTTGAGGAACTGGAAGCAGAATGAAAGACAAAACAGAAGTATTAGAGAAATTGTTTATTCTGATTGAAAGTATCATAAAAACCTAATATTAATAGACAGTATGCAAAGAGAGAGAGAGGGGGGGGGTGGAGAAAGTAGAAGGTAAAGTATTAACAAAAAATAAAAGTATTGTGAATGGTATCATAAAGAAAGGTGTATTAAAATACACACACCCACATACACACATAAAGCACTAATTAATCTCATAATCGAAATCTAATGTCAATATTAAAAATATATTCACACCAGTTTGTGTGTGTGTGTATAAATATATATAAATAATATAGGTGGCTTATTAGCAATTTAACAAACTAAAAGCAAATTTATAGACATAACTAAAGTGACAGAGAGTACTAAGTGGTACCAGCATTGCTAGAAATAAGAGTCAAACTGACACACTAGCCCCTGTCAGACATTAAGATAGTGCTCTTGTAGCGAGTGAGTCGGTTTGACACTTATTTCTAGCAGTACTGGTACCACTTAGAACCCTCTGTCACTTTAGTGACATATATATATATATATATATATACAATTAAACCTTGGGAGAGGCATTATGCCGGTAATAAACACACGCACTGGTTCAGTCCTTTATTAATTTATATACTTTTTTTGTTAAATTATTTCATTGCACTCTTGCAATCTCTTCAGTAACTTGTCTCTCCACTTCCATTTATTTTGAATATTCAAAATAAATGGAAGTGGAGAGACAAGTTACTGAAGAGATTGCAAGAGTGCAATGAAATAATTTAACAAAAAAACTATATAAATTAATAAAGGACTGAACCAGTGCGTGTGTTTATTACCGGCATAATGCCTCTCCCAAGGTTTAATTGTAATTCTTTCAACACACGTATCCACATCAAGAATCTTGCACACGAAATACACATACGAAATATATATATATATATATATATATATATATATATATAAATAAAACAAATAATAAATGAGTATATGCATATATACGTACAGGTATGTGCATACCTACGTCTACCTGTATATATAGGTGCATATCTGGGTACAGGACATTGCAAACAAAACATAGACAAAAAAATAATAAAAACCAGAGTACAGAACACACACAGGCCTCATAGAGAATATTTTCCTTCATCAGCTACCCCCATTCTAACACAGGCGTTTCGAAGAGTAGGGCAGGACGCATCGTTAAAATGGCTCATATATATATATATATATATATATATATATATATATATATATATATATATGTATGTATGTATGTATGTATATATGATCTTTTACCTTTTATTTGATTCAATCATTAGACAGCAGCCATGCTGGGGCACTGCCTTGAAGAATTGTTAGTTGAATGAATTGAACCCAATACATTTTTTTTTTTCTTTTAAGCCTGGTACTTATTCTATTAGTCTCTTTTGCTGATCTGCTAAGTTACAGGACTGTAAACACACCAACACCAGTTGTCAAACATTGGTGGGAGACAAACACAGAAACAAAGACACACACATTGATGTGTGTATATATATGTATGTATGCATATATATATATATATATATATATATATATATATATATATATATATATATATATACTAGACTACCCGTGATCCATTGGGTCACCAGGAAACTCTGAGTTTCCCAGCAACGGAGTTTTGTTTTCTGGGATTTTTTTTCTTTTCCAGGTTATTTCACATGCTTTCAACAAATGTGACATCAAAATCACGTGTAAACGGCTCCTTTCCATGGAAAAGGAAAGATTTGGCTGCTATTTCTTGCATGCCCTGCTACCACGTAACAGGCATTTCGGGTCCTTTATCGCAAATAGCTGCTACATGGTAGCAAGGTGTGCTAGAAATAGCAGCCAAATACATTGAATGCACTCAAAAAATACCATTCGTATTAACATTTCAGGGTAAACTTAATTCATAGTATTTTCCCATTATGCACCGGTTTGCCAGAGTAACATTGCAAGCAAGCAAGATTCAAACTGACTTTTAATGTATTATATATATATATATATATATACAAGTTACTTGAAGCATTTAACAAAATAGAAGGGGATATAGCATCATACAACGTGGAAGACAATTGGAGATTTCTGCAGGACAACCTGTTGAAAGCCACCAACCAGATTTGTGGGTGGTGTAAGGTCCCCTCCCGACCCAGAGTAACGTGGTGGTGGAACAAGGAGGTAGACAGGGCTATTAGACAAAAGAAACAGGCTTGGAAGGACTGGAAGAACGGTGGTAGCAGGGAATTGTACCAATGTGCCAGAAGGGAGGCTAGGCGACAGGTTTATTTAGCCAGAGGGGAAGCAGATAAGGAAAGATTTGCCAATGTTCTGCGCCGTGAGGACCAAAGACTCGAAGTATTTCGTGTTGCAAGACAGTGTAGGAGAGAGAATAGTGATGTTGTAGGAGAGAAATGTGTTCGCATGGATGATGGTACGCTTGCATTAAATGAGGATGCAAAGAAAGAGGTCTGGAGATGCCACTACGATAGATTGCTTAATAAAGAGAATGAATGGGAGAAAGAGAGCCTGCCATATGTCGACCCAATAGAGGGACCAGCTATCCGAGTTGATAGTACCAGGGTAGATAAAGCAATTAAGAGTATGAAGACCGGGAAAGCCCCCAGCCCATCAGGAATCACTGCAGAGATGCTCAAAATATCTGGCAGTGTTGGCTATAGCCTAGTCACCCGTATTACGAACCAGGTGATACATGAAGGAGTCATACCCAATGACTGGTGTAGCAGCATCATAGTCAACTGCTACAAAGGTAAAGGTGACGCTTTAGATACAAATAATTACAGAGGCATCAAGCTGTTAGATCAGGTTATGAAAGTTACAGAGAGGGTCATAGCCCAACTAATTAGGGAGCGAATCAATTTAGATGAGATGCAGTTTGGGTTTGTGCCAGGTAAAAGCACTACTGATGCCTTATTTCTAGTGAGACAGTTGCAGGAGAAATACCTAGCTAAGGATAAACCTCTGTACCTGGCTTTCGTTGACATGGAGAAAGGCTTTGACAGGGTCCCCCGATCCCTTATCTGGTGGTCAATGAGGAAACTTGGGATAGAAGAATGGTTAGTGAGAGCTGTGCGAGCCATGTACAGAGATGCTGCCAGTAAGGTGAGGGTTGGAAATGAGTACAGCAATGAATTCCGGGTAGAGGTAGGGGTCCACCAAGGTTCCGTCCTCAGCCCCCTCTTATTTATCATAGTCCTCCAGGCAATCACAGAGGAGTTCAAGACAGGTTGCCCCTGGGAGCTCCTCTATGCTGATGACCTTGCCCTAATTGCGGAGTCACTATCAGAACTAGAGGAGAAGTTTCAGGTGTGGAAGCAAGGTCTAGAATTGAAGGGCCTTAGAGTCAACCTAGCTAAAACCAAAATCCTAATAAGTAGGAAGGTAGATAAAACACAAACCCCTTCAGGTAGATGGCCCTGCTCAGTATGTAGAAAAGGAGTAGGTAGTAACTCTATAAGATGTACCCGGTGCAAGCTATGGACACATAAGAGGTGCAGCAACATCAAAGGCAGATTAACTAGGAAGTTAGTTTTTGTTTGTGGCAGATGTTCAGGTGCAATAAAGACTGTAAACAAACAGGAAACAACTTCTATCTCATTCCAGGGTGAAAAACTAGAGGTAGTCGATAGCTTCCGCTATCTGGGCGACCAAGTTAGTAGTGGGGGTGGGTGCGCTGAAAGTGTAGCTGCTAGAATAAGAATAGCCTGGGCAAAGTTTAGAGAGCTCTTACCCCTGCTGGCGACAAAGCGACTCTCACTCAGAGTAAAAGGCAGACTGTATGACGCATGCGTACGAACAGCCATGCTACATGGCAGTGAAACATGGGCTGTAACTGCTGAGGACATACGTAAGCTCGCAAGGAATGAAGCCAGTATGCTCCGTTGGATGTGTAATGTCAATGTGAATACCCGTCAGAGTGTAAGTATCTTGAGAGAAAAGCTGAACATTAGAAGCATCAGTTGTGGTGTGCAAGAGAGACGATTGCGCTGGTATGGACATGTGGTGAGAATGGATGAGGATAGCTGCATGAAAAAGTGCCACACCCTAACAGTTGAGGGAACCCGTGGAAGAGGTAGGCCCAGGAAGACCTGGGCTGAGGTGGTGAGGCAAGACCTTCGTACATTGGGCCTCACCGAGGCGATGACTACTGACCGAGACCTTTGGAAATGTGCTGTGCGTGAGAAGACCCGGCAAGCCAAGTAAGATCGTTGCCAGTGCCCCTGGACTGGTTCTTGTACGGGTGGCACATGAGATGCACCATTTTGAGCGTGGCCGTTGCCAGTACCGCCTGACTGGCTCCCGTAGGATTTTCAAGCGAGATCGTTGCCAGTGCCCCTGGACTGGCTTGTGCGGGTGGCACATAAAAGACACCATTTCGAGCGTGGCCGTTTTCGTGCGGGTGACACGTAAAAGCGCCATCCGGTTTCACCAGTCCTCAGTCAAATCGTCCAACCCATGCTAGCATGGAAAGCGGACGTTAAACGATGATGATGATGATGATGATGATATATATATATATATATATATATATATATATATACAGTAATTCCTCCCCATATTATGGTTCACCTATCGCAGTTTATTATTTAAGCTCACCTTGATTCCTCCGTGGTGTTGTTTTGCATTTATAATAAAATAAATATATACAAATTATAAAAATAATTTTAAAAATATACAGTACAGTACTGTTTCTACTTCATGGATTTTCACCTATTGCAGGTGTTTTGGAACGTAGCACCAGCGATAGTCAAGGGATTACTCTGTGTGTGTGTGTGTGTGTGTGTGTGTGTGTGTGTGTGTGTGTGTGTGTGTGTGTGTGTGTGTGTGTGGTGTGTGTGTGTGTGTGTGTGTGGTGTGTGTGTGTGTGTGTGTGTGTACAACAGGCGTCTTTCAGTTTTCTTCTACCAAATCCACCCACAAGGCTTTGGTTGACCCGAGTCTATAGTAGAAGACACTTGCCCAAGGTGCCATGCAATGGGATTGAACCTGGGAACATATGGCTGGAAATTAAGCTTCTTACCACACAGCCAAGAGCAAGATATTAAACAAGCAGCCCAGTCAAGTGGAGGCTGGCTGTTCGTATCCTGTTAATGAACTAAATTGATTCCATCATAAGGATATGGTCCAGAGCACCAATTTAAAACAAATACCACAAGCACTGTAAATTTGCCATGTTAGTGAAACTGAGTTGCTGAGTTCAATTCCTCCAGTGGGTTTGAAATTTCAGTTTCAGACAAGAACCTACTAATTAATTGTTTCAGTTCACCTTATCATTGGATCTAAATACTGGTTCTGATTACAAGCTATGTATAATAGTTGGTGTGTATATAACAGTCTGTTCCATATAAAGCTCATCACATGCAGGGTTTTCATCACCAAACAGATGCTTTTTGGGAAAAGCTTTTTACATTTGTAAAACATAGAAAAATGAATGTGAAATAGTAAAAAGAAATGAAAATGCACACTAGATTTTAAAACTTCTAACTCTGTTAGAAGCAAGGGAATCTTCAAGAGATTTTATATGATCTCTTGACCTGCTGGAAATGACAGCCAAATCTCCTTCAAATCACACCTGAACATCATGAAAAAGGAATGACACATTGGATGAAGTAGTTTTAGAGACACTACTGCTAAAGCAAAAGTGGATGAAAACTGAAACAAAGATTTTCTATGTCATTATGAAAGTAAACTTTATGAAGGTATGTAAATCAGATAGAATAAAACCTTCATCAATACCTCATAAATTACAATATAGAGGTTTAAGATCTATCGATAGATTCTATTATGGAAACCTAGTTAACCTAATTCTGCATGAAACTTTAGACATAAAGCTGATGATTATCATAATTTATGTAGAGGAAGATAATGAAAAGAGTAATGGGGTGATAAAGAGGATACAATAATGAGGATGAGGGTGATGGCGGTGGCACTTCTGTTGTTGCTGCTACTGACAGTGATGAGGGTGACGATGATGGGGATGATGATGAGAACGTTATGATGATGGTGACAATAATTGTAATGATGATGATAATCATGATAGTATTAACATCACCAACCAAAGCTGTAGTGACTACAATCAGTTCAATCTCTACCTATAACATCAACAATACAATTACTATTGATTTTGCCATCTCTATCACCATCATCACTACAATCCCCTTCACCATCACATAGCAATAGTACTGATGTCATGAACACTATTATCAATACCACAGTTATCAACATTACTTCAATACAAACTAACAAAAGAACCTCTATGTAGTTACTTGATGTGCAAGAAATAGCTGTTATAAATCCTACACAATCAGCCATTTTATTTTACTCTATTTTATTTTATTTTTCACTTTGTTTTTGGTTGAATCATAAAAAGCAGTATCCATAGCCCTTTATTTCAAGGCCTTTAAAAGTAGTGAGAGGATGGGAGGCAGTTATTTTCATACTGGAGACTTGGCTTGAATGCTTGTAAAAGAGTTAACTTCAGCAAAGGTGAGGATGGTAAAGTAAAATCAGGTGACAAATTAAGTCCGTCATCCAAGAATTCAAAATACAAACAGTTTGAACAAATACTACAATGCATCCTCTAACAATTCTACCATTCTGCCACACCGATCTGATACTTTAATTTTATTAACCTTGAAAGGATAAAAAGCAAAAGCGATCTCAGTGGAATTTGAATTTAGAGTTCAGTGAGCCAAAATAAATACTGCAAAGCATTTTGACCTGCATTCTAATAACTTGTATGATTCACAACCTATATAAGGGCACATTGGATTATGTTGTCCAAAGTAGATTATTCTAGATGGAAAAAATCTATGATTATGATTGGAAATGTCTTTGATCAAAAATCTGTCAACTCTCTCAGGGCTAACCTCAGCCCAAACAGCAACAATACTATCATTTCAACACATGCTAAGGTGGTGCTTCTATGTATTTGTTTGCCTTACTAGAAATAGCTGCTAAATTTCCTGAAAATGACCACCTTTGACAAAGAAGAAATTGTCTGAAAAAATTAGACATGATGATCATGACTGGAAGGTCTTTTATCATGTGATAAAGATGGAGACAATACTGATGGTGGCGATGAAAGTGGTGGTTGTGGTGATGGTACTGAGAAGGACAATGGTGATGATGTTGGATCTATCACCACTAACATTATCTTTACAACTACCACTACTAATACTACCACCACTCTCATCATCCTTATAATTATCACCACCTTCACAGACACCACTAGACCAATCAACATCACCTTATCAGCATCTTCAATACAACTATAACAATTACCACTACTAAATTTATCACCATCATCACTATCACAACCAACACCTTAACCATCATCACTACCACCTTCAATGGCTTCACAGCAACCACCACCATCGCTATCACCACTACAACTACTAGCACTCTTCAACAACTAACACCACAACCAACACAAATACCATCACCACTACCACTACTACTACTACTTCTACTATTACTAAAGCTGATACTTCTGGTACAGTCAAATTTATTGAATTAACAGTAAACAAAAGAATCTCTCCCTTGGTATATGTTTAAATTGTCACTCTATTATTTGACAATATTGCAAAGAATAAGATATAACAACAAGTTTGTAAATAAAAGTAACTTCAAAAGGTCAAATTGCTGATATTTGTATTTCTTAGCCTGAAACCGTGTTAAATTCACAAACACAAGTCAGTTTTCAAAAGAGCATTAAATGGGAGATATCTAGAGTGACATTTTGGCATGGTTAAATGCTGAAAAACAATAATCTTATTTGATAACTAATGCAACAGATTAATCAGTGGTGAAGCAAAAGCTAAGCAAAATTTAATGAGTCTTACCAGCTGAGTAGCTGTTGTGAAAGTTTCTGCTGGTAGATAAGGCTGATGCTAACAAGTTAATCAAAGAAATAATCTGAATGCTATATACAGCAAAGTGTGCAGAAATGATTTTACTATGAAGTCAAATGGCAAAACTACAGCCTTTAACTAACAGGCTGGCTATTGAAGCATGAATATGGTTGAGTGCAGTAAGAAATAACAATGAACAAGTTGAATTATTTTTTTTCTTTCTTTTTCATTTTTTTCTCCTTCTCCTCTTCCACTGGTTAGCAAGACAAGAGTGGTAAATGGATAAATAATGAACAAGCGTGGCTGGGAATAAAACGGATGGGAAGTTGAATGGGAAGTGTGGTAAGCATGAATAAATGAGTGAATGCTGTGAAAAGATAATAGTGGAAGGGACTGTTAAATGAATAAGACACTGGATGTAAGTGAATAAAGCTGTAATTTAGTAGAGATTTTAGTTAGGAATTCAATGAGGGAGAAAAAAAAAGTGTTGTGAGGATAAAAGTGTTAATAAATCAACGAATAGCAACATCTGAGGTGCATATCTAATCAGAATTGCTGACTTGCAACATACCAAAGAAGGAATAGAGTTTATAATCTGGGTGAGTAAATTGAACCATGGAGTTGAATATTTAGAATACTGCAAACTAAATCAATAGAAATAGCTCAGAAGATGGAGACTGGAATGACAAAATAGATATTCTCAATCTTTTGAATAGTATTAAAAAAATATAGAGAAATAGAAGTAGGAACAAAATCATAAACAAATAGAGAAATCAATGATTTAGTTGCCTGATTTATTACACTTCTTGTACAATACACTTTCAATCCAAATTCTACTGATTTTTTCCAATTCTATTCTCCACAACTATACCATTCACCAAACTTTCTAGTATTTTTTATTGTTGTTGCTTTTATTTTTATTTCTATTCCTCATATAGCTATTGTCTACAACAATTTTCTATCAATTATGTATTTCCAATGTCTATTAACTAGCAATGATTCAAATTTTCTTCTTTCTACATTAAGAACCATGGGATAATTTTCCCCTCACAATTTTCCTTAAAGTCTGTCTCTTTATATCATCATAAATAAAACTAGATATGTGCAGGTATGTGAATGTGCATGCATGCATGTGTGTGTGTGTGTGTGTGTGTGTGTGTGTGTATGTGTGTGTGTGTGTGTGTGTGTGTGTGTGTGTGTGTGTGTGTGTGCGCGCATTCAGAAACAGAAAAAAAACTTCAAAGAATAAGATAAAAGAAAAAGAACAAGCATGACAGGCAGCTGGAGAGATAAAAGAGCAACAACAGAATATAGACTACTAAGCATCATGACAGAGAACAAGACAGGACAGAAAATGGAAATACAAAAATCAGAAGACATCACATGACGAAGAAGACAACACCCTGCAGTTATGTTTGTAATTTATATTTTTATGACATGTCATAGTTGTAATGTCATTTTGCTGTTAGTCACATATTAAATGCCAGCCAAACTACTCAGTATTGTTTAAAGTAACAGATACACAGAACAGTTCTGTTTTGTTTAACTAAATAACCTAACTTATAGGAAATTTTTTTGTAATTCCTTTGAAATTATATTTTTGTGTGTGTGTGTGAGAGAGAGAGAGAGAGAGAGAGAGAGAGAGAGAGAGAGAGAGAGAGAGAGAGAGAGGAGAGAGAGAGAGAGAGAGAGAGGAGAGAGAGAGAGAGAGAGAGAGAGAAGAGAGAGAGAGAGAGAGAGAGAGAGAGAGAGAGAGAGAGAGAGAGAGATGAGAGAGAGAGAGAGAGAGAGAGAGAGAGAGAGAGAGAGAGAGAGGAGATTATTAATAATAAAGAGTATGGAGATTTGTACGTCCACAAAATTCATTTTATAGTTATATACAGCATATTATAATGAACTACACGTTTCCAATGCAGTGACAACTCATTGTTGCAAATGCAACTTTGTGTCTGTGGATGTACAAGTCTCCATATTCTTTATTATTAATAATAATATATACTCCAAACAATTTTTACCATCCAGCAAAGCATTCAAGGAATTACCCATTGGAAGAATTCCCAGAATGACTAACAACAAATTGTAGTCACAGATGTTAAATACTGATTGTAGTGGTTAGCTATTAACTAGAACTTAACTGAGAGCTAATACAGTATCTGCCCAAATAATATATTCCTATGGGCTGTGCGTGAGAAGACCCGGCAAGCCAAGTAAGATCGTTGCCAGTGCCCCTGGACTGGTTCTTGTGCGGGTGGCACATGAGATGCACCATTTTGAGCGTGGCCGTTGCCAGTACCGCCTGACTGGCTCCTGTAGGATTTTCGAGCGAGATCGTTGCCAGTGCCCCTGGACTGGCTTGTGCGGGTGGCACATAAAAGACACCATTTCGAGCGTGGCCGTTTTCGTGCGGGTGACACGTAAAAGCACCCACTACACTCTCTGAGTGGTTGGCGTTAGGAAGGGCATCCAGCTGTAGAAACTCTGCCAAATCAGACTGGAGCCTGGTGTTGCCATCCGGTTTCACCAGTCCTCAGTCAAATCGTCCAACCCATGCTAGCATGGAAAGCGGACGTTAAACGATGATGATGATGATGATGATGAAACTCACTTTTATGCATGTAAGAGAAGACTGGAAAATTTGGTATTATTTATTCCCTGTTACATATGTTTCATTACCTAATAGGAATTACAAGTATATACATGTAGAAAAACATGTAAGACATGTAAGACAATTAAAATAATCCAAAATTACATTTGATGGTGCTACAATATTGTATTAAGTACTTATTAATCAGGAGTCATAATTTTCTGTCTGAAGAATTAATAATAAGAGGTGTCTTACATGTTTTTCTACATGTAATCTTTGTAACTACTATTAGGTAATGAAACTTATGCAATGGGAAATAAATAATACCAAATTTTTTCAGTCTTTCGTTTTGATATATAATTACTCTGCAAAAAGTATTTTCCAATATTTTACAGTATTTTCTATTATTTTCAATTCTCGTATAAAATATATCATCTAAATATATACTTTGGAGTACTGGAATATAATACAAATGCACTTGATGAAGATACTGCTTGGATTATAACCCCATCCACATATTATATATGTACACACACACACACACACACACACACACACACACACACACACATATATATATTTATACATATGCAAATATAGTAATAACAAATTCAGAAAACATAATTTAAGCTTTGTAAACATGCACATGTTTCAGTAAACTGAAAATCATTATTACATAATGAAATTGGCCAGATTGCATAAGCCAATCAATACACATCCTCAGCATTCTCAGTCAAAAATTACATCCTTTTATGTTTATTATTTCTACAGAGTGGCTCGAATTCCACACACAAGCTTATCTAGAGATATAATGACCTTGTCAAACTGTACTATGTATAAGAGTGGAGCATGGAACTTTAGCAAAGTGCTACACCTTCCACTGCACTTCTATATTTTATACGTATATATTTTATATACACTGATATTGCATGATTGTCCTTCATTGGGATTCTAATTCTTGTAAGTGTTATACTTGTTTAGGGGTTTGTAGTTTATGAATTTTTTTACATTAAAAGGCGGTGCTCCAGCATGGCCACAGTCAAACGACTGAAACAAGTAAAAGAGTAAAAGAGATATATATGTGTATGTGTGAGTGTGTGTGTGTGCACATGTGTGTGTGTGTGTGTATACTAGACTACCTGTATTCTGTTGGATCACCGAGAAACTCTGAGTTTCCCAGTAATAGAGTTTTGTTTTGTGGTGTTTTTTTTCTTTTCTAGCTTATTTTGCATGCTTTCAATAAAATTGACATCGAATTCACAGGTAAGCAGCTCCTTTCCCCAGAAAAGGAAAGATTTGGCTGCTATTTCTTGCACGCTCTACTATCACATAACAGGTATTTCAGGTCCTTTATCACTAATAGCTGTTACGTGATAGCACGACATGCTAGAAATAGCAGCCAAATCTTTGGAAGTGAGATACGTTGAATGCACTTGAAAAACCTATCAGAAAAAATTATTTCACACTGAAGTTACCAACAGGTCTTTTATGAAATATTTATCTTTAAAGTCGTTTTTGCTTTGAAATATTTTCTGAGTATGCCAAAAAAATTTTTGTAATGGTATTCACTTGAAAATAGTTTTAAAAAACATTAAAATATTGTCTGTTTAAACAAAGCTAAATTATAAATACTTATTGTACAAACAACTTACATTTTTGAAATCACATTCACTTAAAAATATTTTTAAATCATTAAAATATTGTGTTCAGCAAAAACGAAAATAGAAACATTTACTGTAAAAAAACAAATTGTATTTTTTTTGTTGTCAAATCAAGGTCTAATTGAAAGGTAAGAGTTACTTCCCTTTCAGGATTAAGTTAATTTCAGAGACTTTTCCCATTATGCACCATTTTGGGTATTTATACCCAGAAAACCCTTAAGATCTTCACAACCACTTATCCAATTTACGCGAAATTTGTTTCATTCTATTCGTATTTACACACCAGTTTGGCTGAGTAACATTGCAAGCAAGCAAGATTCAATCTGACTTTTAATGTATTACAGATATATGTAATATATACGTGTGAGGTGATGCTGGCCATTGCTTGGCCACTTCCAAACTTTCTTGCTCTGCTTTATGTTGATTCTATTATACCACACAAAATACCCAGCTAGGTTTAAGAAATTTCTCTAGCTTTTAATTGTTCATCATTCTCTTATCTAACTTGTAATACTAACATGCTTACATGTGTTGCTAACGTGTATTCTGAGTTAAAATAACATTTGTGGCTTATAATTCTTTAAATTTTTCAATAACTTTTCAAATTGTATTACACACCCTTTGTGTTTCCATACTTTGCTATGATCCTCATCTCACTAAAGGCCTCAAGTCCCTTACTGCCATCTCTCTCTCTCTATCTCTTGTGTGTGGTGATGCTGGCCAGTGCTTCTTCATGATGCACCCACCCATTCCCCAGAAATCTCTTCTCTTATGCCAGAAACGCTGACAGGGCTTTGCCTCACTTCTGTACCAGAAGACTTGCATACCTCTGTCCCACCAACCCACCTATCTCTGTCTGTCTATACATAATAGACTAACCAATAGCAGCTCATTTACTTAACTTAAATGTTGACCTATTATATTTGCAGCAGTAATGCTTATATTTACAACGCTCATGACACATATTTACAATGCTTACATTGCACTCATCCCACCTCCCTGCTAATAGGGGCAACAGTTTTTACATGTTTGAATGATGGTAGATTAAAGCAAGAGAACAACTGATGTGATATGTCTGTTATCACGGAAACCCTTTTTTTCAGGTGCTGAATAACATCTCCTTCCCACGTCCCTTTCCCAGTTTTCAGAGATGGCACATTGAAAGGTAGGTCTAGTGAGATTGTTGAGATGCTTGAACGGAGGCACGTTGATGCATGTTGCATCCAAGAGGTAAGGTGGAGAGGAGCTTCAGCCAGGTTCCTCCCAAGCAAGACACATAGGTATAAAATATTCTGAGAAGGTAACAATGATGGAGTAGGTGGTATGGGCATAATTCTTGCAAAGAATTGGGTGGATAAGGCCATAGAGGTAGTTAGAGTGAGCAATAGAGTGCTTAAGCTTAGGCTAACCTTACAAAACAGTATAGTGACAATTATCTCTGCCTATGTCCCTCAAGCGGGCCTACCAAATGAACTGGACTACTTTTATGATATTCTTCTGCAGGCTACCTCAAAGATTAGTGACAATGATCTCCTCTATGTAGCTGAGGATTTCAATTGGCATGCTGGATGGCAGCTTGGTATCTTCCATGGTATGCATGGGGCCATGGATTTGGTTCCTGAAATGAAGAGAACAAGGCTACTGGAGTTCTCTGATGCAAATAACCTTTTGATCTGCAACCTGAACTTCAGGAAGCCAGCCAGCTACCTAATAACCTACCAATCAGGTGTCTGTGCTAGCCAGATCGATCACATTCTCACCAGAGAGCAGGATGCATAGTGATTCCTATATACAAAGACCCTCCCTGATGAAGAATGTACGTCCCAGTATAGACTAGTCATTAGTGACTTTAGCCTCCAGGCCAGAAGGATGCCAAGAAGTAAACCAATCTGGAAAAGAAGGATTTGGAAGCTTAATGACCCTTCATATGGTCAGAAATTTAGGGACATCCTAAATGAGAAATTTGATGAAAGGGAGGAGCTACAGACTTGTAACATAGAGAGCAACTGAGAATTCCTGGGAGACAGCTTGCTGAGTGCCACCGACCAAATCTGTAGCTGGTGCAAAGTCTCATCCAGACCTAGGGTAACGGGGTGGTGGAACGATGAGGTAGACAGGGCCTTTAGAGCTAAAAAAACAGACCTGGAAGGCATGGAAGAATGGGGGTAGCAGGAAACTGTATCAGATTGCCAGAAGTGATGATAGAAGACAAGGGAGAAGAAGAAAAGAAGAAGTTTGCCTATGTTCAACGACGTAAGGACCAAAGAACTGAAGTGTTTCAGATTGCAAGACTATGTGTGAGAGAAAATTGTGATGTCATAGGAGAGAAATGTGTCCACATGGATAATGGTGCACTAGTATGTAATGATTCTGCAAAGAAAGAGGCTTGGAAATGCTATTATGAAAGACTGCTGAACATAGAGAATGAGTATGTTGACCCAACTGAGGGACTGGCTACCCAAATCGACAGTTCCATAGTAGATAAAGCAATTAAGGATATGAAGACAGGAAAAGCCCCTGGCCCATCAGGAATCACTGTAGAGATGCTTAAAATATCTGGTGTTGTGGGTTATGATCTAGTCACCCATATAGTTAACCAGGTGATACATGAAGGAGTCATACCCAATGACTTATGTAGCAGCCCCATAGTCAACTGCTACAAAGGTAAAGGTGATGCCTTAGATAGAAATAATTACAGAGGTATCAAATTGCTGGATTAGGTGATGAAAGTTCTGTAGAGAGTGATAGCCCAACTAATTAGGGAGAGAGTTAGCTTAGATGAGATGCAGTTTAGTTTTGTGCCAGGGCGAAGCACCACTGATGCTCTATTTCTGGTAAGACAGCTGCAGGAGAAATACATAGTCAAAGATAAACCTCTGAATTTGGCCTTTGTTGACTTGGAGAAAGCCTTTGACAGGGTCCCCCCAGTCCTTTATTTGGTGGTCAATGCAGAAACTAGGGATACATGAGTGGTTGATGAGAGCTGTACAAGCTATGTACAGGGATGCTACCAGTCAGGTGAAGGTTGACAATGAGTACAGTGAAGAATTCAGGGTACAAATAGGGGATCACCAAGGATCGGTGCTCAGCACCCTCTTGTTCATCATAGTCCTCCAAGCAATAACAGAGGAATTCAAGACAGGCTGCCCCTGGGAGCTCCTCTATGCTGATGACTTTGCTCTTATAGCTAAATCACTACCTGAACAAGAGAAGTTCCTGGTATGAAAGCAAGGTCTAGAATCAAAAGGCTTAAGAGTTAACCTAGCAAAAACCAAAGTCTTAGTAAGTATGAAGGTAGACAAATCATAAATCCCTTCAGGTAGATGGCCCTGCTCGATCTGTAGAAAAGATGTAGGTAGAAACTCCATAAGATGTACCCAATGTAAGCTCACATAAAAGGTGCAGTAATATCAGAGGAAGGTTAACAGGGAAATTAGCTTTTGTATGTGGAATATGCACAGGTACAATAAATGCTAAAAATGTGCAGAAAATAGACTCCATCAACTGCCAGTGGAGTATTAGATAGCTTCCATTACCTAGGTAACCAGGCTAGTAGTGGAGGTGGATGCTTTGAGAGTGTAGCTGTGAGAATTAGATTAGGCTGGGCAAAGTTCAGATAGCTCCTACCCCTGCTGGTAACAAAGGGCCTCTCTCTCAGAGTGAAAGGTAGATTGTATGATGCCCTTATGCAAACCGCTATGCTACATGGCAGTGAAACATGAACTGTGACAGCCAAGGACATGCGTAGGCTTTAAAGAATTGAAGCCAGTATGCTTCACTGGATGTGCAATGTTAGTGTGCATGTTCAACAGAGTGTAAACATCTATAGAGAAAAGTTAGGCATAAGAAGCATCAAATGTGGTGTGCAAGAGAGAGGACGGCGCTGGTATGGTCATGTGATGCACATGGATGAGAACAGCTGTGTAAAAAAGTGCCAGTCTCTAACTGTGGAGGGAACTTGTGGTAAAGGTAGACCCAGGAAGACATAGAATGAGATGGTGAAGCATGATCTTCAAACTTTGAGCCACACAGAGGTAATCACTAGTGATCAAGATCTTTGGCGATGTGCTGTGCTTGAGAAGACTCATCAAGCCAAGTGCGTGCTGATGGCATGTAAAGAACACCTTTCGAGCATTGGGCCTTACAAAGGCAAAGTGGCTGAGTTCCTTTCAAGCATTGGGCCTCAAGGAAGCAAAGTCACTGAGTTCCTTTCAAGTGTTGAGCCTAACAGAAGCAATGACTAAGACATTTGGCATTATGTCATGCTTGAGAAGACCCATCAAGCTGAGTAAAATTGCATTCGTGGCAGATACCAGTGTCATGCAAATTGGCACTTGTGCTGGTGGCATGTAAAAGCAGCCTGGTGTTATGCAAATGGCACATAAAAGCACCTATTACACTCTTGGAGTGGTTGTCATTAGAAAGGGCATCCAGTTGTAGAAAACCATGCTAACCGAGACTGGAGTCTTGTGCAGCCTTCCAGCATGCCAGCCCGGTCAAACCATCTAACCCATGTCTGCATGGACAGCAGACATTAAATGATGATTTATGGAGCTTAATATCTGAATATTTTGCAAATATAAACAAACTTAAATGTGAAGCAAAGAACATATGTATGTGTATGTAAGTGTATAAGTATGTGTGTGTGTGTGTGTATACATACATACATACATATATATATATATATGTCCCACCCATGCCAGCATGGAAGGCAGATGTTAAGCAATGATGATGATGATGATGATAATGATGATATATCATTCAACTACAGTAATAGTAGTTGAATAATGTTCTTAAGGCTGCAATTTACTCACATGCGACATCTTTCAGAGCTTGTCGCTAATTCAGTTCTTAACTAAATTGAACACTGTTAACATTTTTGAAAAGGACTTGTCCCTAACTACATTTTGGCATAAAAATAATTGAGATTTGATCCAGTAGAAAAAAGTTTACATCAAAATTTGTAGCAACATTATAGGAGAGTAAGTAACGCCACCAATCAAGTTTAGATCCAAATGACTTTTTTTTATTTTAAAAGCAAAATATATTTATCTTAGCTTCAGTGATAGAAGAAAGCATGAAGAATTTCATAGTTTTGTTCCCATGCAACAAAAATTTGTATCAAAAAAGTTGAGAGGTAAAATATCATGAAAAAAATCTAAGTAAGGCATAAAATTGGATTTAAGTGTAATTAACTTTTTTATTTTACAAACAAACTATATTTTAATTAAGCTTAAATGATAAAGCTCAATTCAAGGAATTTCATAGTATCAATTTGATGCAATGAAGTTTTAAAAGTAAAA
This sequence comes from Octopus bimaculoides, assembly GCF_046866305.1. Taxonomy (NCBI): domain Eukaryota; kingdom Metazoa; phylum Mollusca; class Cephalopoda; order Octopoda; family Octopodidae; genus Octopus; species Octopus bimaculoides. Next base: position 74,810,290 of record NC_142930.1, on the reverse strand, counting down.
AGTTATGAGTGTTTGTTTCTCAAATGTGAGGGTGATAATACTTCTATACTTTTTATGAATATAGTTCTATAAGGGGACTTTTATGTCACCAACGTTATTGAGGTATGGAAAAAATTATCAACAACACTGCTAATTGACACATTTGACATATTATTAATTAGCATAATAGCATAGCCTGATAAAAAAAACTTGGATAACATGGAAAAATGCAAGCAAGAGAAATAATATTCTTAACATTATAAATCTGGAAAATTACAGGACAAGTTATTATACTTGGAAAAGTTCAGGACAACTTATTACATCTGATAAAGTACAGAACAAGAAATTTTTACTTAAAATATTGCAGCTAAGGATAAAATTTGATTATTAAAAATTATTTGATTTTAATTTACAAAGTAACACTATAATTATAAGTGTAGTCCGAATTTCTAACGATGTGACTAAACCGTTTTGCGGTGACACAGATGTGGTCGCGTGGTTAAAAAAAGATGAAGCTGGTTGCGAAGCTCCACGGGATAGGCGACTTAGCAAGCTTTTTACCGCTGTGCTTAGATGGCCCGGCGTTGGCCCTATCCTTAGAGATGGAAGAGAGGGACCAACTTAGTGCGGAAAAAATAGAAATCCTTTTGATGGAGGCCTTTGCAGAAGGAATGTTTGAAGCATACGCTCGTCTGGGGAAAGCAAAGTGGACTGGCGAACAGGTTGACGTGTTTGCCAACGAACTCGAGATTGGCTAAACTGGCGAGATACGAAGGAGAATCGCTAGATCGGACGGTTAAGTTGGCGTTTGTGACTGGTTTTCCTGACCCCATGTCGGTCGAGTTGCAGAAGCTGCCGAACGTGAACTCCATGGCGATGGCAGATATTATAACTCGTGCTCGCGTGCTAGCTTCGTGTTGTAGATCGACGCCGTTGGCGGCAACTGCAACAGCAAAAGGTGGCCGATCAAGGAGTAGAGGAGAGGGGTCGAACAAGGAACGTGTGCGACCGTTCAAAGAACAGTGTTTCCGGTGTCAGGGCCCGCACATGGTGCGAGACTACAAGTTACCCAAGCCTGAGGTCATTTGCTACCGTTGTCGAGAAACAGTACATATAGCCAGCGAATGTCTGCAGGGAAACTGTCTAAGAGAGACTACTGCACCAGTGGTCATCCCTTTGGATCAATAGAGGCGCGTTTGTTGCTACCCGTTGTTGACATTCTGGTGGAGGGAAAGATGTCGCGAGCCCTCATGGACACGGGCTGTACGACGACCCTGATGACTCCAGGAGTGGTAGAGACGTGGAGTGGAGAAAGCAGTGTGAGGGCAGTCGATGGAAGAGAAGTACGCTGTGAAGGCATCACAGGTGTGCAGATTGTGGAACAAAGCTGACGCTGCAAGCAATTGTACTTGGCCACTTGGTGGACGAGATTGACGTGGTGATGGGGATGGATGCAGTCACTTGTTTAGGAGGTGTCACTGTCAACAAGGCCGGTGTGACTTTCGGGGTTGCGGGGAAACCGTGCATTGGTGAGAACCGTGAAGAAAACTATGCCGCACACACCATTGAAGTCTAGGATTTTCATGCCGCCTTCGATGGCCAGAGGTGGACAGTGGAGTGGCACTAGAGGGGAGAGCCCCTGACGTTGAAAAATAAAGTGGGCTGCTACCAGCATACTTTGAAAGGAGATGCCAGAAGCAAGTTCAAGGGGGAGGTGGAGCGGTGGATTAAGGAGGGCATATTGATCCCTTGGGAAGAAGAAGTAGAGAGCAAAGTCCTGCCGCTGATGGTGGTGGTACAGCCCACAAAGCATAAGGTCAGGCCAGTGCTTGAATTCCGAGAGCTGAATGACCACATATCATGTCGTATGGGCGGCGAGGCCACAGATGTCTGCGGGGACACCTTGCGAGAATGGAGGCAGATGACAGAGGCCTCCACGATCGTCGATTTGAATGTGGATGAGAGACTGTGGAAGCATCAGCTTGTCAGGTATAAGGGCCGGACATACTGTCTGACCAGGCTGGGTTTTGGGCTAAATTCAGTGCCAAAAATTATGGCAACAATTCTCAAGGCCATCCTGGAAAAGGTGGACAGAGTAAAGAGGGCTACCAATTCGTACATCGATGACATCCTTGTGGATGAAACCATAATGCCAGCAATGGAGGTCATAGGCCACCTGAAGAATTTCGGACTGGTCGCCAAGCTACCAGAGGCCATGGAGGGAGGCGCTGCACTGGGCCTCAAGCTATGGAGAGACAAGGCCGGCACATTGGTGTTTCCACGAGGGAACGAGATCTCTGAACTGGGCACCAGCGTGAGTAGACGGGAACTGTTCTCGGTGTGTGGGAAGCTGGTGGGACACTACTCGGTTGCAGGATGGCTCTGGACAGCATGTAGCTTCATCAAGAGACAAGCCGAAGGAGCAAAGTGGAATGACAGAGTGGGGGAGAAAACGACCGACATGATGCAGGAAGTCTTGGTCAGAGTGAGAGCAGAGGATCCAGTGAGGGGCAGTTGGTATGTTCCCAAATCAAAGAGCGGGATCGTTTGGTGTGACGCCAGTAGCATCGCAATAGGAATTGTCTTAGAAATGGGAGGCACCATGGTGGAAGATGCAGCCTGGCTCAGAAAGATGGATGACTGCAACCATATCAATGTGGCGGAGTTGGATGCCGTGCTGAAGGGGGTGAACCTGGCCTTTAAGTTGGAGCTGCTCCCCATCGAAATTAGGACCGATTCAGCCACTGTGCTTGGTTGGGTGACAGCAGTCAACACCAATGAGCGGAGGGTGCGAACCATGGAGATGTTGGTAAAGCGTTGATTGGAAATATTGCGTGAGCTAACCGCTGAGTTCGAACTGAAGCTGAGCATGATTTTTGTGCCTTCCGAAAAGAACAGGGCAGACATCTTAACCAGGGTAAAGCGAGCCCTGGTTGCAGGTGCCAGAGGATGTGGAGCAGGCTGTGGCTGCAGCACGCTGTCTGAGTGAGTCGGAGTTGAGGAGTCTGCATACCATGCATCACATGGGAGTGGACAGGACATTGTTCCTAGTCAGGAAAGTCGACTCCGAGGTAACGAGACAGTGAGCAGAGAGTGGTTAGCAGCTGTGACAGGTGCCAGTCTATTGACCCTGCTCCGGGCATACATGAGGCGGGGAGTATTCCAGTGGACCACATCTGGAAACGACTGGAAGTGGACATAACATACTACCAGCAAGGGACGTACTTCTCAATAGTTGACTGCGGACCAGGGCGGATGGCCATATGGAGGGAGATGAAGACAGGGGCTTCAGAGGAAATCGTGAGAGTGATAAATGAGATATTCCTGGAACGAGGCCCCGTGGATGAGCTGCTGCTGGATAATGGCACTGCATTTCACTCAGAGGTGCTGAAAGAAATGCTTGATGGGTGGCAGGTCAGCCGCTTCTTCAGGGCGGCATACCGGCCAAGTGGAAATGGAGTGGTGGAAAGGCATCATCGTACCATCAAGACCATGGCAGAGAGGGGCCACATTTCGCCAATCGAGGCCGTATTTTGGTACATGTCGCCCAGGTCAGGACAGGCTGAGGAGTCGGTGCCACACAGGGCAATATTCAGGTACGAGTGGAGGCATCCGTGTATTGCATCAATGCGACTCGGGGGAGAGGAAGAGCACACCTTTGTGCAGGTCAGGGAAGAAGTTTGGGTAAAACCCCCAAATACATGGTGTACATCACAATGTGGAAAAGGAACAATAACCTCCAATTCGAAGAACAACGTGTCTGTCTATGGTATGTCACACCATGTTTTGGATGTGCGTAAGATTGTCAATGCCTCAGAGGATGGAACCAGCAGCAGTGGGCAAGATGATGAAGACAGCAGCAGTAGGCAAGATGTTGAAGCCAGCAGCAGTGTGCCAGGAACTCAGGCCAGTCCCAGAGTCGCACAGCGACCACAGAGGTAGCGGCACCCTCCTCCTTGGTTGGCTGATTATGAAACCAATTAAGGTGTGAGTTCGGGAGCAAGGAGTGAGTGGGAAAGCCGGTTGAGTGATCTGTAGATCAGGGGGTGCGTGTGGTGTTATGGGCTGTGATGAGCTATGTGGTGTTGGTGGAGAGGGATCGCAGATGAAGCAAACGGAAGTGAAGACAGACCGGAAGTCGGCCACACGCAGTGGACAGCGAGCACGTGTGGTCAGTTCGAACATCGACAGCGTACATAGATGTGTTTTGATCTGGAGCGATCGTTTACCCTGTCACGGTCGACAAGGTAAGGTCGCAGTGTTTTCGTTCTCCCTTTTGCTTCTTGTTGTCTTTTTCCTCCATCACACCACATTATTTATATCATTATTATTATTATATATATATATATATAAAGACATAGGTTATACTTTCTCATATAAGGGTGAACATATGTAAGAGAGTGTGTATGAGCACATTACAGCTATCTGTCAAGCATCATCTGTTTTCCCAAATCCACTTTGTTTTACCCAGGGAGTGCCTTGAATCTGGTATTTGTCTTCATGTATTATTGAGGAATAATTTTGGATTTTTATGCAAATTTTGGAAAACATTTGTTGAGAAATGGTGACTATGTTTTAAGACAAACAGACAAGTATTACCATATATAGACATAGCTATTTGAGAAAGAAAAAGAAAATAGTTGCTGGTATTTAGCTTCAGGTCAACCCTGCTCAATTGCACAAACCTATGGTCAACAGCCTTCCAGTAATATATTTCCCTGTCTTTTTAGTAGTACATCTAGAAATACATTATTTCAATTATGATAAGGTATTAAGAGAAATTTGGCTGCTATTCCTACCAGGTTCAGCAACCATGTTAAGTCACAGAACCATGTTCTTTGACTTATGGGGGAAAAAATAGTTGTTGGTAAGACTGTGTAGTGACAGCATAAATTTAACAGCTACATAAACATGTAGGTGTGTTTAAGGTTTGATCATTCTATAAACAAGCATGATGCTGGAGTTTAATGCAGAATTGATATAAAGATCAATATATTAGAGTAACTCTTTATAACATTTCACTTAATAAAAACCTCACATCAAAGTTTATTTCTAGCAATATTAACGTTTCATCTGCCTCTTCTATTTATAACTAAAATACAGTTTAAAATGTTCAGATATATGCACATTTTACATACAGATCATTATGAAAATTGTTTAATATCTACAAATACCATTCTATATGTCTCTGTAATCCATAAGGTTTTTCTTACATAAACCTGAAGGAACAGTAACATTCATGTTATTTCCCCATTCTCTGTTCTTATGTCATTATTCTTTTATTATTTTCCTTGTTTCAGTCATTTTACTGCAGCCATGCTAGAGTACAGCCTTGAAGGGTTTTAGTTGAACAAATCAACCCCAGGACTTAGTTCTTAAACCTAGTACTTATTCTATCAGTTTCTTTTCCCAAATTGCTAAGTTACAGGGATGTAGTAAACACCAACACCAGTTGTCAAGCAGTGATGAAGAACAAACACAGACACAAAGACACACACACACACACACACACATATGTGTGTGTGTGTGTGTGTGTGTGTGTGTGTGTGTGTGTGTGTGTGTTTGTATATATATATATATATATATATATATATACATGACAGGCTTCTTTCCATCTACCTAATCCACTCACAAAGTTTTGGTCAGTCCAAGGCAATAGTAGAAGACACTTGCCCGAAGTGCTTCATGATAGGACTGAACCCAAAACTATGTTGTTGGAAAGCAAGCTTCTTACCACATAGCCATGCTTGTGACTATATTCTATATTTTTAGCAGATACATTTGTATATATCATCATCATTATCATTATCATTTTAATGTTCATTTTCCTGGCTTGCATGACTCCGATGAAATTTATTGGGACAGATTTTCTAAATCTGGATGGTCATCTTGTTGTCAACCTCACCTGTTTCTAAACAAAGAAATATTTGCTTTATTGCTTTGAACATGAAAAGCATAGCGGCCAGAGATGTTCTTGAAGAAGATTACAAATAAATGACTCCACATGTATGGCAGTGGACAAGACAAGGAGATACAAATACAAATTCACACCTATGTACATACATTGTGTGTGTGTGTGTGTGTGTGTGTGTGTACAGAATAGGGTGTAGTTTGTTTTGTTTACTTTTGCATGTTTGCATGAGTTGGATTGGATTTCTAAGGCAGTGTTTTTTGGCAGATGCTTTTCTTTCGGTAAAACACTTTTAATTGCCTCTTGTAATATGCAAGTATGCAACGTGCCAATCCTAAAGCCTAGAATACATATTTTATAAGTGTATGTGTGAGTTAGAGAGAGGAGGTCGGGAAGGAGAGAGAGTAAGAAAAAGAGAGATCATTGAGCTAAAAGCAGTGACATTTGTTAACATTTGTTATAAATAATTCAACATGTAGTTCCATGCTTTTGAAGACAAGTGGAATAATAAAATCCCTAACCCAAAAATACTGGTATGGTCTAGCAACAGGAAGGGGCTCCAGCTGTGAAACAATGCCTCAATAATATGCATTCATCCTACTTGTGTTAACAAAGAAAAATGGACAGATAAATGAATGAGTGAATGAACAGAAACAGACATCCAGACAGATTAGTATAGTATAATACTGAGTACAACCACCTCAAAGAAAAGAGAACTCAAAACATTTGTCAAGTAACAATTTTAGTGTGTGAGTACTGAAAAGTGCAATGCATTACTGTGACTAGTAGTTTCATCTAAGTCAGGATCTTCAGACTGAGAAACCTGAGATTAAATGGCAGGGATCTTCCTGCAGAATTAACAGAAGAATAACACATTAGATTCAGTTGGTCATTATCAGCTCATTAAGAATGCTTATTTCATCATTCTACAAAGAGAGACAGTAGTATACTACTAATCATGAAAAATGTGATGAGCAAGTGTGATGGAATTGTGAAGTAAAAAGTGTGATGAACACTACTAGAGATCAGATGTATATGAGTACATTCATTGGCGATGAATATTATTTAAATAAAGAAACATTGTGTTTGTGGATAAGCTATAAATAAATTTACATACATGCATTTAGGAAATATACATTTAGACTCACTGAGCATACACACACACACACACACACATAGAGTTTAAATTAGGTTAAGATTTCAGTTTAAATTATGGTGGTGCATTATTTCACTTATATAATTTTACTTACACATAGACCGATCAGAAACATAATTCAGAAGTTTCTACTGCCCATCATTGACAGCCAATTAATACAAGTCTGGTGTCTATAAATATAGCAGTAGTATTGTTTTTCATTCTTTCTACATCTTTCCCCAGATGCAGCATCATTTTGCTTTAGCTATAAAAATTTGTTTGCATGCAGAAAAACAAGTAAAAGTATTCAATCCAAAGAAATAATGTAATATATTTGATAACAGCTGATTCCTTCCCTCTTGTGTAACTCTGAGTTTTCCTTTATGTAATCAGATAGTACTAGGTTGACAGAGAACATACTTTTATATACATAGGATTAAGTTACCATTAAAATGTCACAAGATATATTTGAAAATAAACATGTAATTTGATTGGTTGCTGAAATTTAATAGATTTAGTGTTGATATGAAAATAAGTTATGTTTGCTAAGTTAAAAGGATGAAAAACAGAAAGAAATAGCAAAAGACAAAAAAGAAAGAAGGGATGGGAGAAATGAGGTAAAGAGTTAAAAAGCAAAAGACTAGAAAGAATAAAAAGATTTAAGGCGATCATATAATATATTAATTTAAAAAATAGATGTAGTTTAAAAAACTCTATATTATTGATATATGTAAGAGAGAAAAATTGAATGTGGAAATAGAAAATAGATGGCATGAGAAAGGAGTGGCTTTATTATATAATATGATGTTTTAAAGAAAACTTATATAACAGTGCTTTCACAAAGAGAGTGAAGAACAGAAAGAGAATCAGGAAAGGAGGAATAAAAAAATGTTTAAAACAATTGTATATCTTGATAGAAAAAGCTATGTAAATGATATTGCAAAGTGTTGAATGTAACAATATAAAATTACATATAAATAATTATTAGCATATGAAAGTTGATATTCAATTGATGGAATTGTGAAGTAACTTTATTGTATACTAACATAAATAAAATGTATAATTAATTAACAGTGAATAGGAAGACTTGTAGTTTGGGGTGGGGAGTTGTATTTTTTTTTATAATGGAATAAAAATTGCCAGTTTCATGTGGCCTGGTGGTTGGGGTGTTTCACTCACAATCGCAAGATCATGGTTTTGATTCTTGGACCAGTCAGTGCATTGTGCTCTTGAGCAAAACACCTCACTTCACATTGCTCTATGATCACTTCAACATCTGTACAGGCAATGTCAACTTGGTGTAGAAAGTAAGTTCATATACAGCACAAACATTTGATCATTATACACAAATTCTTTGTGCAGGGTGTTTAGCAAGAAACTGTGGAGTCATCTTTCTCAAACATGGGAGACTACAAAGAAGAGGTAGAATACATTTCAAAAGTTAAGGACTTCAGTATAAGCATTTGCATTTTCCAAGATCTATTTGATATCAAAAACGTTTTTTTAAGTACTCATTAAATGTTTTTACATACTGATATATTTGGTATACTGGTTGTCCCTCCCCTACTTCTTACAAATTAACTATTTGACCAATATTACATTTCTAAATCTCTCTGAGAGATTTAGAAATGTATTATTTCTATTTTTGAAATCAGTGAATGTATTTCACTTGAAATCTATGTTTTCAAAGGCAGGTGGGCATTAATAGCTAAGCCATGCTACTCCAGACTGATGATGAGCAATGACTCTGAAACTAGTCTCTGGATGCTGGCTTTGCTGGGTGGAGGTGCTTATCTCCTGCCTTTGAAAATATAAGGACTCAGAAAATGTGTCATGGCCAACTGAAAACGGTGTTTCCTGGGGCTAAATAGCAGTAGCATTCTTCCCTTTCATTGGACTGTCACATTAAGTTGACAACATATCATCACTTTATCATGCTGCTGCTGTATAATCTCTCTGAGAGATTTAGAAATGTAATATTTCTATTTTCGACCAATATATTCTTTAACTATTGACAACTATATGCAATAAATAATAGAACTTACCAAACATTTACAATTTAACCCTTCTGATACCAACCTGCCTAAGACTATCCTTGGTTCCATGATATAAATTTTCTATTTTACAGTGATCTAAATTAAAACTTGCCCCAAAAATTTCATGCTAATATATTTCAAACACCAGCTTAATAATAACCAAATTATTTTACTAAATTCTTCATTAGTTTCAAAATTAATTGAAGTAAAATCACTGTATTTCATCAGAAATATAGTAATGAATGCATTAAGGACATGAATCAGGGTTTATACAATTGTACAATTGAATTAAAAATAACTGAAGGATTGATTTTTTTTAGACTTGAAGTTGGACAAACATTTGACTAAGTTGGAAATAGCTTGTTTTAACAATGTTAACATTGAAAACTTTCTGCTATTTGTGAAATGTTTATGTAAAAGTTTTAGAAACTTTCTGGCAAACAAGTGATTATAAAGAGAATTATACTGTAATATGTTGTTTTCTCTTTTTGCATAAGAGTATTAGTAAAATTATATATGCATTGTATTCTTTCTTTTTGTATAAAAGTATTATTAAAATTATTCAACGTATACTTTATCTTAAGCTTAAAACCTCTCCATGATAAGTCTCATTCACAGTAATCTGCAACATTATTGAAGTAATTTTCATCATACACAATTCTTAGTAAAAGGTGGATAATATTTTGGAGTAAATTGTTAAAGATAGCTAGTGGACACTTTAACTTCTTGTGAATAAACTGTAAAATGTATTATAATGGAGCTACTTGCAAGTATCTAAGTTTTAAGTAATGTCTCTCTCACTCGCACACACACACACACACACACACACACAGAAGTAACTGAACTCAGCACTACATATTGACTAAGCAAATTTGCAGTGCTTCTGCTCCTTACAGTAGTCAGTTGTTTCCACTCTGTGAAGTACCTACTTCATTGAGAAGGTCTGAGCAATATCCTTGTGATGGATTCAACCAAGTGCTATTAACTGGATATGAACTATTAATATTAGCCTCCTCTTTAGCTGTTTGTTTTTTGATATGCAATGCATATGCACACATATCAAAAAGTTCCTGGACTAGTTCTGTAGCGCACCAACAGATGGCAGCACACACTTGCATGTGCAGTGAGAGCTAGCAGTGATCTTCATGAGGCAGTGTGCTTAGTGACATCACTGTGTTTACTTTGCAAGTTGTGAAATTTGTGTTTTTGTGATCACATGTATGCAATAGTCTGTGATTTTGTCATGGAAAGGAAATTGGAACAAAAAGATAATGTGAAATTTTGTGTTAAACTTGGGAAGTCTGCTACAGAGATACTCTCCATACTATAGCAAGCTTACAGTGATGAGGCAATGGGTCATACACATTGTTTTGAATGGTATGGGTACTTCAAAAGTGGAAGAACATTCCTGGCAGACGATGAACAATCTGGAAGACCTTCTACAAGTGTTACCCCCAGAAATGTGATATTGTGCATCAAGAATTCACACACCCCTGGACCAGACCGTCAATCAAGAGTTCTACTGAAGGTTTTGAAGTGTCTGAGGGAGGACATTCAGTGAAAGCAACTGGATCTCTGGAGTGCGAAGAATTGGATTCTTAGCAACAATGCACCCTGTGATCAAGCTCTCTTTACTCATGAGTTTCTCACCAAAAACAATATGGTATCGGTTTCACACCCACCCTATTCGCCAGATTTAGCACCAGCAAATTTCTATCTTTTCCCCAAGATGAAAATGCAGCTCAAAGGTCACCATTTTAACGCTGTTGTCAAGATCTAGGGCAAATTGCAGAAGGTCCTTGACTTGCTTACCAAAAACGACTTCCAGGCCAAATTCCAAAAGTGGCAGGAACGCTGGTACCAGTGTATTGCTGAGCAAGGTGACTATTTCGAAGGAGATTATGCTAAAACTTAGGTAAATAAGTTATTTTTATTCAACATAACTAGTCCTGGAACTTTTCGATACCACCTTGTATGATCATATACACACACACACACACACACATATACACACTCACACAAACACACACACACACATATATATATATATATATATATATATATATATATATATATATATATATATATATACACTCACACAAACACATACACTAACATGAACACACTTTCTTAAAGATAGTGTATTTATCCTTGACATGGGGTTTTGAGCATGCTTTTGTTTAGTGTGTGTATGTGTGTGTCATTTTTTATTTGTTTGTTTTGCATGAATTTTTATCTGAAACCATATGTTGAAAAGCTCAAATAAAATGTTGTGAGAAAAAAGCAATATTCATTGATGATTTATTTCCAGAAGGTATTGAAGACAATTTCAGATGATATTTTGGCATCATCAGTGACATCAGTGAAATATAGTCTTGCTGTAACTTGTCCAAGTAGTATTAAAAAATAATATTATTTGAAACAACCTGCCATAAAGTGTATCCTTTTGCTGGCATCCATTCTATATGTGACATGCATCCTATCCATACAAAGCTTACTCAGTCGCTGGGTTAGGTATACAGATCTGCAATACCAGTCAACTTCAAAGTTTAGAACACAGTTCATATGGTTGAGAAGAAACCCAGCTCAACTCTTTCCATTTCTGATGCTAGCTCACAAACACCAGAATTAGGTGTTGAGCTGAGAATCATGTCTTTATTAGATAGCCCAGTACTCACTGTTATACAACTGTATAGTGAGATCATAAACTCCTTTGTACTTCCTGAAGTGCTTATTTTGATTGTTCTACACATAGAGTCTTATAGAGAGGTAGCTACCTTACCACTAACTTCTAGAAATATAACTATCTTGCCTAAAATTTCTAGAGATTTAATTACCTTTTATGTATAAGAAGCTTGCTTCCCAACCACATGGTTCTGGGTTCACTCCCACTGTGTGGCACCTTGGGCAAGTGTCTTCTACTATAGCTTTGGGCCAACCAAAACCTTATGAGTGGATTTGGTAGATGGAAACTGAAAGAAGCCTATCATGTGTGTGTGTGTTTGTGTGTGTGTGTGTGTGTGTCTTTGTGTCTGTGTTTTTGTGTCTATTTTGGTCCTCCACCACTGCTTAACAATCGATGCTGGTGTGTTTATCTCCTTGTAACTTAGTGGTTCAGCAAAAGAGACCAATAGAATAAGTACCAGACTTTAAAAAAAAGTCAATTCATTCACCTAAAAGTTCTTCAAGGTGGTGGCCTCTGTCTAATGACTGAAACAATTAAAAGACAAAATATATATATACAAATATACATATATATATATATATATATATATATATATATATATACTAGCAGAAATACCCGGCTTTGCCCGGGTTAAAGAGAATAATGAAATCTACAAACGCTGTCTAGACTACGCAACCCTCAACTGTTAGTAGCTACGATACCATATTTCTACATTAATAACTCTCCAATCCATGCCAGCATGGAACATAGACATTAAGTGGAATGCCAGTCTCTCATCTAGGAGGGCCTTGAAATCAATGTTACCAACTGGGGACTATGTGTGTCGTAGTGATAATAAAAAGACCCAAAGGAGGTCTGCAACGAAATAATTTTACTCAACACTTTGCAAGTGAATCAGTGGAGGCAAAGATGCGTCTCATTTACATGACAATTTATGCACCACATTGCAGAAATCACAATGACAGTATATCTAATTTTGGGACTGCCATGTTGGCTTGGCGATAACTATTAATTTCCAGTACCGCTGCCGTAGTCTCCTTTTGAGAGACTTAGGAATATTAATAACTCTATATATATATATATATCTATGCATATACGTGTACATATACATGTATGTCTTACACTGTTGTACCGTTGAATTACAAATAATGCTCATCTGTTATGTTCGGGTTAAAATTTCATCAACATCAAAAATATATGAATTTTCATGGGAGTTATGGCCGTTATACATAGAATATAATTTCCAAATTTCATAAAGATCCGTTCAGTACTTTTGACATAGTTTTGGATAAGAAAACAAATGACTAATGTGTGTGTTTGTGTGCATGTGTTTGTGTGTGATGGGTGTATATATGTATAGATATCTGTATGCATGTATATATATGTATATATGTGTACATATTACATGTATATCTATATATATATATACATCTACACATGTGTATACATATACATGTATGCATATAGATCTATATGGCAGCTCTGCATTGACAAGGGGCAACACCCTGAAACTAGTCTGCAGATGCCAAACCAGCAAGGGGAAACTGCTGACCTCCCCTGTTCGAAGGTTATAAAGGACACAGGTTTCATGTGTCACATAGCTAGCTAGAGGCGATGGCTTCTTGGAGCTAATTCACGGCAGCTTTCGTCCTAATTTTGGGACTGCCATGTTGGCTTGGCGATAACTATTAATTTCCAGTACCGCTGCCGTAGTCTCCTTTTGAGAGACTTAGGAATATTAATAACTCTATATATATATATATCTATGCATATACGTGTACATATACATGTATATGTATACATATACATCTCTTTCTCTCTCTTTCTCTCTTTCTCTCTCTCTGAAAGTATCGAAATGTGATTGTTTCAGTTAGTGGAATAACGTGTACATATACATATACATCTCTCTCTCTCTCTCTCTCTCTCTCTCTCTCTCTCTCTCTCTCTCTCTCTCTCTCTCTCTCTCTCTCTGAAAGTATCTGTCATTACAGTATCGAAATGTGATTGTTTCAGTTAGTAGAATAGTTTCATTTTTAAAGTGAAAGTATTTGACATGAGTGTTTTTTGTTTCACTTTTGACACGTAATACTTAAATAGTGGAGGAGATATTATGTTGCTGTGGGCTCGAACTCTGGAAGAAGTTAAAATTTTTTTTTTTTGACTAAAACACAACTGGAACCCTAAGTAAGGCATCTGTAAAATTTGAATGAAATTGGTTGCGTAGTTCTCGAGTTTTAGGGATTCACACACACACACAGACAGACACACATTCTCATTTTTATATATATACTAGCAGAAATACCCGGCGTTGCCCGGGTTAAAGAGAATAATGAAATCTAAAAACGCCGTCTAGACTACGCATCATCTTTATATATAGAGATGTATATACACACACGCACCCAAACACACGTATATATATGTATATCAATATAAATATATGAAAGTCAATGAAGTTTCGTAAAAGAAGGTGATCATGTACATACTTTCTTGCTGTTGTGATTATAACACCTCATTGTAAACTATGTTCCTTGTTTTCCCTTGTGGAGCATATACAAATAGGTTTTTTGTTGCTGCCCACTCTTGAGCAGCCAACATACAGTTGTCCATGTGAGAAGCAGGGCTCTTCCAAGAGAAGACCAGCTACAGACAATGTTTGACCCTGATATTTGTTTATGGACATGGCAAAAGTCACACGAAGGGGGAATTGTAGTCTTCTGAATGTAAAAGGAATGTCTGCTCCTGATGGAGTAAGAGGAATTCTTGGAATAAAGACGTCATCCCCTTTTGCACATCCAGAAAGAATGGTAGCCTCGATAACGTGTGACATCATTTTCTAAATAATGCTCATCTGTTATGTTCGGGTTAAAATTTCATCAACATCAAAAATATATGAATTTTCATGGGAGTTATGGCCGTTATGCAAAGAATATAATTTCCAAATTTCATAAAGATCCATTCAGTACTTTTGACGTAGTTTTGGATAAGAAAACAAATGACTAATGTGTGTGTTTGTGTGCATGTGTATGTGTGTGTGATGGGTGTATATATGTATAGATATCTGTATGCATGTATATATGTATACATATTACATGTACATCTATATATATATATATATATATATATATATATATACATCTACACATATGTATACATATACATGTATGTATAGATCTATATATATATACATATACGTGTGCATCTATATGTATACATATACATCTCTCTCTCTCTCTCTCTCTCTCTCTCTCTCTCTCTCTCTCTCTCTGAAAGTATCTGTCATTACAGTATCGAAATGGTGTACATATACATGTATATGTATACATATACATCTCTCTCTCTCTCTCTTTCTGTCTCTCTCTTTCTCTCTTTCTCTCTCTGTGAAAGTATCTGTCACTACAGTAGCGAAATGTGATTGTTTCAGTTAGTGGAATAGTTTCATTTTTAAAGTGAAAGTATTTGACATGAGTGTTTTTGTTTCACTTTTGACACGTAATACTTAAATAGTGGAGGAGATATTATGTTGCCGTGTGCTCGAACTCTGCAAGAAGTTAAAAAGATGTTTTGACTAAAATACAACTGGAACCCTAAGTAAGGCACGTGTAAAATTTGAATGAAATCGGTTGCGTAGTTCTCGAGTTTTAGGGATTCACACAGACAGACAGACAGACAGACACACATTCTCATTTTTATATATATAGATATATATATATATGTATGTATGTATGTATGTATCTACTTCTGAATCAAAATAACCCCTCAAAGAGATAGTGATTATGAAATAAGAATGACTTTCCACAATAGTCATGTGTATCCCAAAATCAGAGTGGATACAGTCTTTATATCAAATTCCTTTTAAAGCTGAGGAACAACACAACTTTTGATATTCCTTGCCAGAGTGTATGGTTAGTGCAGCTTCATCTGCATTGTGAAGGCGCATGACTCAGTGGTTAGAGCAATTATGAAACAGTGAGTTCAAATGCCGGACTGGGCTGTATGTTGTGTTCTTGAGCAAGACACTTAATTTCATGTTCACTCAGCTGTAGAAATGAGTTGTGAGGTCACTGGTGCCAAGCTGTATCAGCCTTTGCCTTTCCTTTGGGTAACATTAGTGGCATGGAGAGGAAAGGCTGGTATGCATGGGCGACTGCTGGCCTTCCACAAACAACCTTGCCCAGACTTGTGCCTCAGAGGGGAACTTTTGTAGGGGTCTTTACATTTGCATAGGCATACTTCTTATGAAGCACTATTAAAATGTTTTTTTGCTTTCAGAGATGAGAAGACTAAAGAATTTGTTATTGCGCCAAATAAGAAGCAGTACATGAGACAAATGTAATTAAAACAAAAAAATTGAGTTTTCTTTGCCCCACAATGAACCCTAGAAATTCCAATGTAGAACCATTAAAAAAACATATGTTATCATGTAATACTCTTAGAATAGTCAGAAGAATATCATAGCAACCAAACCACATTATAACATAGTACATGCTTGTGCAACTAACCACATCAAAGGCCCTTATAAAATCAATAAACACAATGAATAGTGGTTTTGAATGGTCACTGTATTTTTCCAGTAATAGCATTAGTGGTGGTGGTGGTGGTGGTGACCATGGCTATGGTGGCAGCTACAGTAGTGGCAGCAGTAGAAGTGGAGGCAGTGGCACCAGCAGTGGAAGCAGAGAGAGTAGCAGAAGTGGCAGCAACAGCGAAATCAGCAGTAGCAACAGTGGAAGCAGTAAAAGTGACCGCAAAGGCAGCAGCAGCAGTAGCAGAGGCATCAGTGCCAGCAACAGCAGCATCAGTAAAGGGAGCAGTTTCTTGGGCCCTTGTGACCAATAAAAGAAATTATTACTGTTATTGATAGGGTGAATGCTGACAAAATCAGTTGAGCACCACACTAAAATTCTATGAAATTTCATCCAAAAAGCTTGGGTTACCCCAACACTATGGTAAAACACCTACCTAAGATACTATACAATAGGATCAAATCCAAGACTTCATGATTGCAAAGCAAACTTCTTATCTCCTTAGCCATCCCTATTTGAACATATTCTACAGTTGACAATAACTTTTTGTCTTATCGTGGAATTTTATTTTGACTTCATAGTATGCAGTTTACAACAGCTTGTTTCAACATTTGATTTTAGTACTTTTTGGTATCAAGGCATTGATACTGTGTACCAAAAATCAAACATTCCATTTTAAGTCCACAGCTTTTGAACTATTGTTGGACTTTTATCTTAGTTTATTTCTTATATCTTTCTTGGACATAGATAAAGCTTTCTCTCCATCTTTGTTAGTATATTTCAGACATGACTTTCATCTTTTACTCGTTTCAGTCTTTGGACTACAGCCATGTTGGGGCACTGCCTTGAAGCATTTTGATCAAACAAATCAATCTCCATACTTAATTTTTAAAGCCTGGTACTTATTCTATTCATCTCTTTTACCAAAGTACTAAGTTGCAAGGGATGTGAACAAACCAACATCAGTTGTTAAGTGGTGATGCAGGACAAACACAAACATACACACACATATATATATAAAAATTAATAGAGGTCACAAAAGTGACGGAGGGTATTGACTAGCACCACTTATGCTAAGAGTTAAATTAACTCCAAAGCCACTAAAGCATTATACTTAACGACTGACGGAGGGAGGTAAGTCCCTAGCAATATGGCTGTATACACTAGAGACTTACCTCCCTTCGTCAGTCATCAAGTATAGAGCTTTAGTGGCTTTGGAGTTAATTTCATTCTTATTTTAGCATAAGCAGTGCTAGTCAGTACCTTCTGTCACTTTTGTGACCTCTATTAATTTTGCGTTTAGGTTCTAATTGCTAATAAGCCACCCTTTTAATTTGTTATATATATATATACATATATATATATAAAGAATAAGGAGAAAATGGAGAGGTGATTAATAAAATACTATTTATTAATTATAAAATGTGACAACATCTCTGACAGCTGTTTCAATTCAGTAATCTTCAGATAATTAATTTATAAAATTAAAATCATTATAAGATTAATCTCTTCAGAGGTAGTAAAGATATACCAATTAGAAATACATGTTGAGATAACGACTGCAAACTGTTAATGGTTTGCAGCCATTATCTCAACATGTATTTCTAATTGGTATATCTTAACTACTTTTGAAGAGATTTATCTAATAATGATTTTAATTTTATAAATTAACCATTTTGAGTGTGGCCATTGCCAGTACCGCCTGACTGGCCTTCGTAGGATTTTCAAGCAAGATCGTTGCCAGTGCCCCTGGACTGGCTCTTGTGTGGGTGGTACATAAAATACACCATTTTGAGCGTGGCTGTTGCCAGTACCGCCTGACTGGCCTTCGTAGGGTTTTCGAGCGAGACTGTTGCCAGTACCCCTGGACTGGCTCTTGTGCAGATGGCACATAAAATACACCATCTTGAGCGTGGCCGTTGCCAGTACCGCCTGACTGGCCTTCGTGCATGTGACACGTAAAAGCACCCACTACACTCTCTGAGTGGTTGGCGTTAGGAAGGGCATCCAGCCGTAGAAACTCTGCCAAATCAGATTGGAGCCTGGTGTAGCCATCTGGTTTCACCAGTCCTCAGTCAAATCGTCCAACCCATGCTAGCATGGAAAGCAGACGTTAAACGACGATGATGATGATGAATTATTTAAAGATAACTGAATCGAAACAGCTGTCAGAGATGTTGTCACATTTTATAATTAATAAATAGTATTTTATTAATTACCTCTCTATTTTCTCCTTATTCTTTGAATACATAAATATATGAACCATGGTTTATAGTTGAACTTTCTATGGATTGGTAACTAACCAGTATTTTCATTGGATTTCATTATCCCTTAATGAGGTTTATAACCTTTATTTGAATATATCATCATCATCGTTGTCGTTTAACGTCCACTTTCCATGTTGGCATTTGTTGGACAGTTTGACTGAGGACTGGCAAGCCAAAAAGCTGCACCAGGCTCCAATCTGATCCTGCAAAGTTTCTACAGCTGGATGCCCTTAAGAGTGTAGTGGGTGCTTTTACGTGCCACCAGCACGAGGGCCAGTGACACTACTGACAACGACCATGCTCAAAAGGTATTTTTTACATGCCAGCGGCATGGGAGCCAGTCAGCAGCCCTGGAAATAAACATGCTTGGATGGTGCTTATAACGTTCTACTAATCCAGTGGTACTGTCATCGGCCACGTCAGTGATTTTGATTTCACTTGCCTCAACAGGTCTTCACAAGCAGTTTATTTTCCAATGAATGAAGGGTACTTATAAGTGGGCTGGTTATACACTACTGGCATCACTGGCATATATATAGACATCACTAAAGTGACAGAGGGTACTAAGTAGTACTAGCATTGCTAGAAATAAGAGTCAAAACAACTCAATAGCCACAGAAGCATTATCTTAATAACTGACAAAGGAGACAAGCTCCTTAGTGGTGGACATAGCCAGATCACCAGTGATTTCAAATTTTGATGCAGAGCATCTTAATTCTCATCAGTGGCTCTTACCGCACCTAGGGTTAAATTCAACTCACCTTGCCAGCTTATAAGAAATCTGTTGAACTGATATGCTGATTTCAAAATCAGTAAGAGCCACCGATAAGAATTAAGATAAGCTGCATCAAAATTTGAAATCACCAGTGATCTGGCTATGTCTACAAGGAAGCTTGTTTCCCTTGTCAGTCATTAAGATAGTGCTTCTGTGGCTATTGAGTTGTTTTTACTCTCATTTCTAGCAATGCTGATACTACTTAGTATGCTCTGTCACTTTATAGACATCTATAAATTTGCCTTTAGGTTGTTAAATTGCTAATAAGCCACCCATATTATTTGTATGTACAAATATATGGTTCACAGATGAGATCCAGATATTCTCTGTATAGAAGATACTTAGTGCTCAAAAAATTCAAACTTAGACTCCAATGTCTTTACAGAAGATCATTCCACAAGGTAACTGTCATTTGTACTCTGTGTAAGTTGGACCTATTTATATAAATAAATATATATATATATATATTTATTTATTTATTTTGTACATATAAATTCATCATTAATCATCTGAAAGTTTCTACCTTTTACTTTCTCTCATTTTTGCATGTATACATATAAACATACATTGTATTTTATGTACTTAATATATTTATTATATTTGATGTGTTTAATTTGCTTATCCTAATAATTGTTTATAGTAGAAGATACTTGCCCAAGGTGTCATGTAGTAGGACTTAACCCAGAACTATGTGATTTAGCAGCAAACTTCTTACCACACAGCCATGCCTGCACCTAAGAAATGAAGTTACTTTGTGAAACATCTTTGTAAAGCTCTCTATTTGCATCATAAGTATATCCTATCTAAATTAGCTTTACCATGGTGGATTTAAAATGCACATTCTGGGTTTCTGATCTAGGATCCTTGAAACTGCAATTTTTGATTGGGATGGCTTGGATCTTTTACCTCTCATCTTTTACTTGTTTCAGTCATTGAACGGTGGCCATGCTGGGGCACCATCTCAAAAGTTTTTAGTTGAATGAATTGACTCCAGCACTTTTTTTTTAGTCTCATACTTATTCTATCAATCTGAACTGCTAAGTTATGAGGACATAAACAAACCAGCACCAGTTGTCAAGCAGTGGTAAGAGACAAACACACACACACACACACACACATATGCACATGTGTGTGTGTGTGTAAAGGTAAAAATCCACGGATCAAGGTGTAGGAAGTTGATAAGCTTTAAGCAGTCTGTAGAAGGTATAAAAAACAACTTTCAGGAACAATAGTGGTTTATTGACATAGAAGATGATAAATTTTTTCCATATCAAAGTTCAGTAAACTGAAAAAAAGGTTATTTTATAGTTCATGGTTGCTGTGTATGTGAATAAAATCCAAATTTAGGAAATGGAGTAGATAAAATCCAGGCTACATATGTTTCATAGCTAGCCAAACCTCAGAAGTAGTAATTACCCAAACAAGGGTAATCTGCTAGCTACTTGTCATGCCAAACATACCTTAAGGTTACATTGTTGTTAAGGGATTTCATGTAAACTCACAGGAGATTTGATTGAAAATGTGACAACGTAACCTTCATTTGACTAAGGTATCTTTGGCCTGATGAGTAGCTAGCAGATTACCCCTCATTTGGATAATTATGATACTACTTCTGAGGTTCTGCTAACAAGGAAACATATGTAGCCTGGATTTTATCTACTCCACTTCCTAAATTTGGATTATATATATACATGCACACATGCGATGGACTTCTTTCACTTTTTGTCTACCAAATCCATTCATAAGGCTTTGTTCACCCTGAGGCTATAGTAGAAGACACTTGTCCCAGGTGTCACACAGTGGGACTGGACCTAGAACCATGTGGTTTGATAGCAATTTTCTAACTATTCACCCACATACATGCCTATTAATTTTCTTGCATTTATAGTTATATTAGTAGAGTATTTTAATTATATATATTTACATAAAGAAGTCAGAAATCAAGACAGTGGTTGAAGATGTATGCATGGATGTATGTGTGTATGCTTATATACATGCATCAATGTTATACTGACCCAGTAGTAGGTTACTATAATTAATGATACTCCTCCCTCAAATATGAGGCTTTGTGCTTATATTAGAAAACATCATTATGATTATTTGCTTATCTACAAAGAAGAAGGGAGGGAGAGAGCAGGAGACTGGAGCAGAGGGCAGGGGGGAGAAGGAAAATGGAAGGAGGAGGGGAAGATGAGAGGAATGTGAAAGAAGGGGGGAAGAGGAAGGGGAGGAGGCTGGGAGAGAGAGAGGAGGGAGGAGAGGAGACAAGTAGGGGAGGAGCAGGGTATGGGAGTGGAGACGAGAGGGGGAGATGGGAAGGGGGGATGGGGAAGAGTTGTGCAGAAAGAGAGGGGATGGGGAAGAGTTGTGCAGAAAGAGAGGGGAAGGGGATAAAGATGAGAAGAGGGGGAGGAGAAGAGGATGAAGATGGGAAGGAGGGAGGAAAGAAGGATAAAGTGGAGGAGGGGGAGAGAAGATAGAGGGGAGGATTGGGAAAGGGAGGAGAGGAGTTGTGGGAGGAATGCAAGAAGGGTGAGGAGGAGGTGGAGGAAGCAAAAGGCAGAATGAGGGAGAGTGGCAGAAAAGGAGGGGGAGGGCTGGAGGAGTTGAATGGAGGGGAGGGGGGGAAAAGTAGGTGGGGAGGGGGAGGAAAAGGAGAAGGAAGATAACAGTAACAACAGCTATTAGAAAAAGAGACTAATGGTTATGTTTATACAAATACCTGATAACCAAATTACATGATTTTTTTTCTTCTCCACCTGAAACTTAATTTGTCAACACATTTTATATAAACTATATTCAAATTTCGTTTTGTCTTTATATATTTTTGAAACTTTATAAGTTTTTATCAGGATTTCTATGTCAATATTGTGATTATATAAGCCATATTTTTGTTTTTAATCCCTCTTAATTTAACTGTCAATATCTATCTGAAGGGTATTTTTTTGGATAGACACATTAATTTAAATCAAAATATTTTCACACTTTTATAGAGTTTTGTAAATTGCAATCTGCATGGGTGTGAGTGTATTTCATTCAAACCATATGCATGCAGACATAAACATATACACATAACATAGGGATACACTCTTAAATATAGTTAAAAACACATACCCACATAAGCATACACAGGCATACTTCATAGACACTAAGCTTTCTTCCCAACTACATCATTCTGGGTTCAGTTTCATTGCATGGCACCTTGGATAAGTGTCTTCTACAACAGCCTGTGGCTGACCATAGTGAGTGAATTTGGTAGGCAGAGCCTGAAAGAAGTCCATTGTGTGTGTGTATGTGTGTGTGTGTGTGTGTGCACGCATGCATGTGTGTGTGTGTGTGTGTGTGAGGACATTAAAATGAGGTAGTTTTGGTAAAGCATTGTGAGGTATAACTTTAAAGAATGTAGTCCTTCCTAGGTAGTACAGTGGTAAGTGTCCCCACCAGCCATTAACAACAAGAAGAAACTACATGGAGTAGACTGGTTGCTATAGCAACAACAGTCCATGTATGTCACCTTCTTCCTCCCCCCCCCCCCACCTCTGCCACATATCTGAGCAACAGTCTTTTCCAACTACCACTTCTTCGAATGTCCTGAAGAAGAGGTCTTCACTCTGAAATATAGAAATACAAAGTAAAACTGCAACTGTTTTCTTTTTACTTTCTCACATTGTTTCGGCTACTTTTGTTATTTCAGGTACTTTTGTTATTTAGAATACTTCAATTCTATTGGATCATGAATTTTATAATATACATATATCTTTGTGCATGTGTCTTTGTATGTGTGTTTGTCCCCCTACTACTGCTTAACAACCAGTGTCGGTTCATTTCTGTCCCTGTAACTTAGTGATTCAGCAAAAGAGACCGATAAAATAAGTACCAGGCTTAAAAAAATTAATTACTGGGGCTAGTTTGTTCAACTAAACTCTTCAAAGCAGTGCCCCAGCATGGCAGCAAACAAATGACTGAAACAAGTAAAAAATACAAAATAACACATCAATCCTAAAATTGCAAAACAATTCGTTACTGAGCAGTTTAGCATTTTGGTAAAGCACTTGATGTGTAATCACAGGGATGTGAGTTTGAGTCTCATGGCTGGCCAGTAACGATTTTTTCTGCAATATATGGATAGTTTATCCTGTTCATGCTATTGTATTAGCATTATCATGCATTTGAGAATAAATTATTTCTGTATCTTACATAAATCTATGTACATCTGTAACAGTATTAATAGTAAACCTACAATAACTAAATTATATACTAAATAGCAACCAATCTTTAAGTCCATACAAATAATAATTCCACCAGTCTTCCATAGTTACTCTGGAAGACTGAGGTGTAGGAAGAAAGTTAGCTTTAAGCAATTCATAGTGAATATAAAAAAACAACTTTCAGTGGTTTATTGAGGTGGAAGGGTGTGGATTTTTTCGTATTAAAGTACATTAAACTGAAAAAAATTTTTTTAATTATTTCACGGTAGGCAACCAGGGTTACCAAGTATGTAAATAAGAATACAAGAGTGAAGGAATGGAGTAGATAAGATCTGGGCTACATATTTCATAGTGAGCAAAACCTCAGAGGTGGTAAATATCCAGGTGAGGTGTATACCACAGGCTAAGGGTATCTTGGTTCCAATCACTATGAAACATATGTAGCCTGGATCTTATCTACTCCATTCCTTAACTCTTGTATATATATATATATATATATATATATATATATACAAATATGTGTGTCTTGGTGCCTGTATTTGTTCCTCACCATTGTTTACATCCCCAATGTACTCATAGGTTAATGGTTCACCAAAAGAGACTAACAGAATAAATACCAGGCATTAAAATATATATATATTACTTGGTGATATTTAAACTCAGAACATAAAGAGCTGGAAGAAATGCCACCAAATATTTTTGTCAGAAACAGTAACAATTCTGCGAAGTAATAATAATTTTTAGCATTGGCACAAGATCAGAAATTTTGAAGGGTGGCTGAGTCAATTAAGTCAACTCTAGTTTTTGATGAGCACTTGTTTTATCAAACATGGAAAGATGAAAGGAAAACTGAACAATAGGAAGGTTTGAACTTGAAACAAAAAAATTATCCAAATATTGCATAGTATTTAAACCAGAGTGTCCCAAGCTATTTTTCCCCAAGTCCTACTATAACTTTCCAGAAAAATGTATGCCCCACTAGTAGTTGGAAAAAAAAACAACTTTATTTTTAATATTTCATAATAATACACTTTATTTTAAGAAATATCCACACTAGAGCATCAGAATAGCACAATACTGTAGCAAACAGTCTTCACACAGTATGCTTGGCTGGAGGGATTGGTTTAGCTTGGCTGAATATAGAGGTACTATGTCTGCTATGAAAAAATTTTTGAATTCTATGTCCCACTAAAAAACAATTTGTATATCATACACCACCACAATTTTCCCAGGCCTCACCAGGGAGGTGTATGCCCCATGTTGGGAATCACTGATTTAAACTATCACCAACCCATAGCATAATGATGGCAGCAATGATAATGGTTTCCATTTCTTTTGTACAAACTTTGCCTACTTCTTAGTACCAATTGATCTGTACTAAACCACCAATTATCATGGAGCCCATCTCCACTTTGGTTTCCAAAGTTTAAGTTTGGCAGATTTAAATATCTGCCAAAGCTTCGATGTAGTGGTTGAAGCTGCTAAAAATAGTAGCCAAATCATTCACCAAATGTACCTCACTCTCTTAAAACAGAAGGCACACATTGGATAATGTAGGTTTAATTGTAGCATGCCTGAATAAAAAAAGATAGTGCTAGTCACAGCTTCTACAAGTTTGATTAAAAGTTTACTTGATCAAGACTAATCTGAAAGCTAAACAATATTCTCCACTCCATCTGACTAGTGATGGAATGAATACAATATAAATAATATGAATAATAATTCCAATAAAATACAAGCCAAAACGGCTAAATCGTGTCAGCTAGAACTTGTGATTCTCATGTTGGCTCCATATACAATTGTTGAAATCTCTAAGTTCATATGTTATTATAAATTGGTCTGTGACCTCTTCAATCTCTCTAAACAGAACAGAAAACTAGAAAAAATTTTAATAAGTAATATCAAATATATAAATAAATAACATATTTGCCTGCTCAAGTAATATTTATAAGGGGGCAGACACCTATTTGCATGTATTAATTTTTCTCATGCAGTAATGTATCAGCAATGAAGTTGGCACTGGTGTTGGGAGAGACAAAATTATGAACAAGACGTTTAGGAGTTAGCCCAATATTAAGCAAGCCATATGGCTGCCATCCAGCAACTAGATAACAAAACAGAGATCAATAGATGGCTAGAAGCAAAATCTTGACATAAAATCTAAAAATACTCTTTATATGTACAAAACTGAAATGAAGCAAAAGTTTTATACATATACTGTTTATTACATTGCAATGTGTTTTACTGAGTTAATCACTTAACTGAATCTTAAATCTTATGCATGCATTACAAAATAAGATATTTTATTGTGAATATAATTATACATAGGTTCACACACACACACACATGCATGCACACACTCATATACATACAGACAGACACACACTCATATACACACATACAGACACACACATGCATACATGCACACACACTTCATGCATATATACATGATGGCTGCCAGCCTACATTTTGAACAAGATCTATTATTTGATTATAAGTGGAGTGGACTGTTATATGTTGTTTGTATTTTTTATGAAGTATTTCCTAAGAGATACTATTTTATTAGTCTTTCACACATACACAAAACAGAGTCCCCTATATTCAAAGAAAGTTTTTTTAAATTCTGAAAAAGACATTAAAAAAAAAACAAATATTGTAGTATTATTTTTAAATAATAAAAATTACATTGAATAATTGATTTGCAACTTCAGAATAAATGATGCAAGAGAAACAACCAACAATAGTATTTTTCATTTTAAA
This sequence comes from Octopus bimaculoides, assembly GCF_046866305.1. NCBI lineage: Eukaryota > Metazoa > Mollusca > Cephalopoda > Octopoda > Octopodidae > Octopus > Octopus bimaculoides. Next base: position 74,784,010 of record NC_142930.1, on the reverse strand, counting down.
ACAGTCAATATGTTTCTACATTTGTCATAACAAAATCGTTTCACAAGCCAAACAACAATGCACACAGATATATACACACCAAATTCAACATCCCTATTCCAATAAAAAAAATTTTTAAATACAAATGCAGAATAATCGGAAGAATTTAAAGAAATTAGTGATGCTGTGTATAAGTAAGTGTGAGATCAGTAAAAAATTTTTAAAATGAGAAAAAATATCTAATATTTCAGACAGGCCCTTTAATCATTTCTGTTGAAAGTCTCTATGCAAAGCATAAGGCATATTTACTCACACAGCATACCCACAATGCCTTCTTTTTTAGTCTTTTATTCTTTTTACTTGTTTCAGTCACTCGATTGTGACCATGCTGGAGCAGTGCTTTCAAGTGTTATTAGTTAATGATATCAAAACCAGCGGTTATTTGAAGTCTAGTACTTATTTCATCTCTCTTTGTGATGAGTCACTAAATTGTGTCAGTTAGCTAGAATTTTATTTGTGAGTCTCAAGTTGGCTCCATATTACAATTGTTGAAATCTCTAAGTTCATATGTTATTATAAATTGGTCTGTGACCTCTTCAATCTCTCTAAACAGAACAGAAAACTAGAAACGTTTTTATAAGTAATATCAAATATATAAATAAATAACATATTTGCCTGCTCAAGTAATATTTATAAGGGGACAGACACCTATTTGCATGTATTAATTTTTCTCATGCAGTAATGTATCAGCAATGGAGTTGGCACTGGTGTTGGGAGAGACAAAATTATGAACAAGACGTTTAAGAGTTAAACCAAATAACATGGGTCATCAAGTGACTCTTTCTCTCTCTTTCATTCCCTGTGTGTGTGTGTGTATGAATATGTGTATGCATGTGGGTGTGTGTGTGTAGTGAAAAGGATAAAGAAAATTTTCCAAGTAGTGAATTGTAGTGAAAAATATAAAAAGAAGAAAAATGCACAGAAATTTTATGTTGGACAAAATATATTTATATATTCTTATGAAATTAAATATTTATATAGCTTACTGGTTTTGCTTATGCTAATCATGTTTAAGTAGTTTGTGATAATGTTGCATTTTCATGCTATGATAATAAGCTTTCATTCCATGTTAGTAGGAGGAAGGATATTTTGTAAAAGAATCAGCATGCAAATAAATGTTAGGAGAGGTAATCAGTGACTGCTATTATTCGAACCTGGGATAAGGTGGCGAACTGGCAGAATTGTTAGTGCACTGGATGAAATGCTTAGCGGTATTTTGTCTGTTGCTACGTTCTGTGTTCAAATTCTGCCTAGGTTGACTTCACCTTTCATGCTTTCAGGGTTGATTAAATGAGTAATCAGTTAAACACTGGGATCGATGTAATCAATTCATCCCCTCCCCCAAAATTGCTGCTCTTGTGGCAAAATTTGAAACCATTATTAGAACCTGGGATATATATATATATATATATATATATATATATATATATATGGCAAATGAAAAACAGAAGATGGAATATACAAGAATTTAAAAGGGAGGTCCATATATTTACATTGGGAAGACGGCTGAGTCATTTAAGAATTGCTATCATAACCATGTTGCCAGCTTTAAGACAATCAATAAGAGACATTCAACATCTTTGGCAGATTTTGTATGGTGACTGAAGGAGGATAAAATGAAGTACAGCATAACTTGGTCCATAGTAAGGAATGCGAAACCATACAGTATAATTTCCAGGAGATGCCGTCTCTGCTCTGAAGAATCACTATCTATTCTGTGGACTAACAAGAAGATCATTAATAGAATTTCTGAATGACCCTCAAGATGCCTATATGCATAAAAATGTACTTTCACACAATGCAGTAAGAATGAATTTTGAATAACCGTTAACATAATTTAATTTACTTTAAGGTATGGATGACTTAAGTTTACTTTTAACCTCACCATTCTTACAAACACAATGTAGATAGTTAACTCACTTTGTGATCAGGAGTCCACCAAACCTCACATGTGCATATGCTCACATTTTTCTGGATGCTTGTATGAGCGAGTGTACTTGCACCATGCAACTTGCCCAAGAATGTTTATACATCCATATTTGTTAATGGTTATTTTTAATACTTTTCTTGCTGGATTGCATGTTCGTTTCTCTTTTTGCCATCTGTGATTTTATTTTTGATTTTCTATATAAATGAAGATATTTCCTCTGCCTGGCTTCTTTTCTTTCTACAAAACAAAAAGTTATATTGTGGAACTGTTATTTTAATGAGTTGTATTTATTTATTGCCCAATGAGATACATCTGCACCGCTGGATGCTTCTGAACCAGTTGTTGAGTGGCCCACCCATGAGGGATTGATGCTAGATGTATCAAAACAATTGTCATGATTAATAATAAATTCTTGTATATCCCATCTTCCATCTTTCATTTGCCATATACATAACGATCACTGTGGAAGTGACTGTGCTTTACCAGTAAGCTACCAGGTGTAAACCATTTGTTTTATTATATATATGCACATGCACAAGGCGCATCCCATATGCTTTCAGACTTTTACAGGAGTGACAAATTCTAATCACCTTCTAAGTAAGATCCCACTGACTTCAATGCACTTATTGTAGTCCTCCAGCCAATTTTGTGAAAGCCCCATGGAAGTCCTCCAAAGTGAAGGTGTCCAGGACCCTTATCATAACCTCCTTTATTTTCAAAATGACTGTTCTTGAGGTTCTTCTTCAGCTTAGGGATCAGCCAAAAGGGTGAAAGACAGTTCTAATGCCCATCTCAAGTCAAATAGTTGGTTACCAGGATGCTCATCACTGAGCATCCTGGGAACAAACTTTGCACATGTTCAGATGTTCATGAATAACTTTGTGTATAATTGTCACACCAACTCCAAGCTATATGAATATTGTCTTTATCCAGAAAATTGTGGATGTTCTCAATCAGCTCTGATGTGCTAACATCTTTCTCCCACACTTCACCTCTCAATCTCTCTCACCTTCTCTCTACCATTCTCGAACCTCTTGTACCAGTGTAAAATTAATCCATAAGCAGTCTAGAGCATTCATAAGTTTCTTTAGCGTTTTTACCCAGTTTAACACAAAACATAGCTAGCTTCTAAATGTTCTGACTACAAACTAGTCATCTATAACAAGTAGTGTTTCATTGGTTGTGTTCAAAGTGCTGTTACAGCCATCCCCTTCAATCTGGAATAAGAAAAGTTGGCAGGTCACCTTATTAGATGTATAGTAATGATATATTAAAATTAAAATAATCTACAATTGTTATAACTGCCTCTCCAAAAAAAGTCTCCAAGCTTCTGGAATGCACACACACACACACACACACACACACACACACACGTATATATTTATATATATGAATGTATGTATAAGTAATATACATATATATATACAAATATATGCATATAAGTATATTTGATATACATGTGCATGTGTGTGTGTATGTATTTGTGTGTACATGTGTACATACATACATACATGCATACATATATATATATATATATATATATATATATATATATATATATATATATATATATATATGTATGTATGTATGTATGTATGTATGAATATATTATGTGTTGTGTATGTGTGTATCATCATCAACGTTGTTTTAAATGTTTACTTTTCCATTTTTGCATGAGTGAGATGAGAGTATGTTGGGACAGCTTTTTTATAGCCAGATGCTCTTCTTGTCACCAACCCCAGTGTCTCTCCAAGCAAGGTACTAATCTCCCAGTATATTAAACTACAAACAACAAACAGTTCAAATATGTTCTATACAGAGAACTGAAAATAAACAACACCATATGAATGAGCTTTTAGCATATGTGTCAGTGGTCAAGTAGCTCCACTACAGCAGGGGATCCCAACCTGGTCCATATGGACTACTAGGTGATCCACAGGAAAATCCAGGTAGTCCACAGGAAAATTCAGATGGTCCATGGAAAATTTTCATGGATTATCTTACTAAAAATGGCACTGACCCCCTCAACTTCATATCAATATGCACTGATGGAGCACCGTCTATGATTGGCAAATCTCAGGGTTTTGTTGCCAGATGGATAGAATTTAATCCTATCTTCACAATTTTTGCATTCTCCATCGAGAAAACCTGATAGCAAAAAGAACCAGAAATAATATATTTTCTGAAACCCTAGACTTAATTGCTTCCGCAGTAAAAAAATCAAAAGATCATTTCTTATTATAACAGCATTTTCTATGATAAATAGCATGTCTTAAGATTGCTAACATGTGTATAATAATTATATAATACTGAATGTAAATATTAGTTTTTTTAAGAAACAAACAAGACATTTTGCTCAAAATGGCATGGTACTAAACTAGACAAAGTTAATTTAGTGTGTTAATATTTCTACTGGCCCCAGTGCCCTAACACACATAAATATTAAAGGAGCAAAGCTTCTTGTATGTTTTTCTTATAAATAAATCAATAAATCAGTAATAAAATGAAATGTGGATCATATTGAGGAGTTTTATAGAAATGATAATGATATTAAAGCATTTTCCTATTATTTTCCAAAAGTTGTGGTTCTAAATGTGTGGAATGATTCACCAGTTCAACAAGGATTCTTGTTGAATTGTTTGCAAACAAAAATATTGCCTATCATTGTCCCCTGAGGCACTTCAGATGTGCTCTTTGATGTCAGGTGACAGAGGCACTGCAGATATGCTCTTTGATGTCAGGAGCAGAAAAAATATTAAGAACAAGGCCTCTCTATTAATCAAATTTTTGTTGACCAAACAAAAGCTTCAACATAGAGACTAGAAATACACTATGGAGAATTCTTGTGAAGTTTAGAGTGCCTGCCTAAGTTTGTTGCATGTTTCGTTCAACTAAACACTGGTATCAAGGCCTAACTCAATTCTAATGGTATTCTCTCAGAATCAATTTTTGTGGACAATGGCATCAAGCAATTTGATATACCTGTGCCAGCTTTGTTGTCCATAAACCTTGTATCATTAACTAACTAAGCACTTCAGGACTGCAAAGTAGATATCCTTGATTACTATCACACAAAAAATAATCTGTTCAAAGTAAATCACTTCAAAGCCAGAACAGAAACCTTTATAGCTCTAGTCACAATTTTTTGTATATTGGCAATTGCAATTTTGTAACAAAATGGAAAGAAGGTATTGAAAAAACTGAATAATTTATCCAGTGATTGTACTGCTTTTAGACTTAAAATAAACCTGAAGAAAATTAAGGTGATGCTAACACCTGCTCTAGGTAAACTGCTGACTAAATATACTTATTCAAAGAACTAGATTTGATGAAATCAGTTCTTTTGTATATCCCAGCATCTGTCTCCAAGGATGAGTCCTTAGATTCTGAGGTTAACTTAATGATTAAGAAATCTCCAATTGTGCTTAGAACACTTGAGAAACAAATTTAGTTAGACAGGGACTTGAAGCATTCTACTTAGCTTGCATTTATGATTCTTGCATCACAACATCTTTGCTGTACTTGTCTGAGACATTGCCAACACGGCAACATCCTAGAAATATTTCACAAGAAGTGGTTAAAACATATATTAAACATCAGTTAAAAATCATTTACACTAGACTTAGAAGTGCTACAAATTGAAGGCTATCTCAGTATGGAACTCACCTTATCAAGTATTATATGCATTGGATTAGTCATATCATCAAATTTGATGATTTCAAGCTTCCAAACCAATTATTTAATGGTGAATTACTTGTTGGTAAACATATCCACCACAAACTGAAATAAGAGATTTCATGATATCATAAAAAACAGTTTGAGGCTTTAACACTGATAATTGGTAACATGTAATAAATAAAAGCAGATCTGAAATCATTGTCTGCATTTTGAGGGAAAAAAAACGCAAATTGTGACATAGGTCTGAAAAATCCAAGTTATCAAAGTTCCACTGTCTTTGAAAGTTAGTCTTGTTAACTATGAAAGATCTCATGTCAGGAGACAAACATATTTATGTGTATGAAGTTCCATCAACCCCACCTCTGTACTACAACTCCTTATACTAAAAAAATGAGACATGTTCACATCATACACTCTACCATTATGTTTTCTGTGCTGCCAACCATCACTCACTCTCCCTCTAGTCACTTTATTCTCTTTCATCTCATCGACCTTTATTACTATCCATCATTCAGTTTCTCTTTCCCCAATAAACATGTAGCTACCATCATTCTCTTCCCTCTGACTCTCCCTTCTCTACCACCCTCCCATTCTAAGCATTCCTTTTTTTCCATTCTCCTGTATCACTCTCATACCCAATCACTTTTTCTTACATCCGTTTCTTGCTTTTTTCATCATCTACTCATCCTGATTTTTTCATCACTGCTCTCTCTTCTATTCATCCTCTTAGTCACATCACTTTGAATGAATGAAAATACCTTAGAATAGGGAGGACCCTTTAGTCTTTCAGGGCAATATACAAATTCACTGATAGCCACATGTCTTCATGGCAAAAAACTATTAGTAACTCTTGAGTTAATACAGTTTACATTAAATGGTACTCATCTCTAACTGGATGAAGTACATTTTTTGTTGACCCTACATTAACAGAACTGCAAACTACATACACACACACACACACATATAGTTCAAATTTACAGAAAACAAAAGACAAAAAGAGGTGAAGGAACAATAAACAGGTGTATTAGTTTAACACTTGGAAAGGATGGAAAAGTCTTTGATGTTTTGAGCCTACACTCTTCAACATAAAGGATTGAGGAGGGAAAAATGGAGAGAGAATGAAAAAACAGAGAGAGAAAAAATATACGTGTAGGAATTAATGGTTCAACATGACAAATAAAAAAATATATTTATATAGGTAGGGTCAATCCCAAAATCCCAGTCATTTCCTCTTGAAGCACATCTGGTTATTCTATTATTACAATCCAATATGTAGTCTCAGTTGCTGAAATTTTCAGTTTCCTGTTTTGTAATATATATATATATATATATATATATATATATATCATGCTAGCATGGAAAGCGAATGTTAAACGATGATGATTATGATATATATATACAGCAATAAGAAAATGCAAGGGATCAAGAGGTAGTATTCATCAACTTTTAGACATTATATTATGTCTATTTATTTATTTTTAAAAAAAACAATTATAACAATATACATACATGTATAACATATTATACTTTACATATATCATATATAAAATATAAAAATACCAGTAATTATTAAAATATATAACGTAGAACATAGGAAGTAGAATAGTATCTTTATATATATATATATATATATATCGTTGATATCATAAGAATTTTGTAAACTTTCAAGAGAACATGAAATAATTCTTTTTTTGGAATAAAGGATCTTGGCACAAGTAAAGCTTTAAATAAAAGCATGCAAATATTGTGTTGAAAGATCCTTTTGAAAAGACAGTGTCAAAGACTACCCTTGGGACTTGAACCCACATATCCTGTAGACACAACAGGCATTCTGCCACTGAACCAAAACAATCCTTCAAATTTCCCAATCCATTTTAGAAACTTTATCCTTATCCACAAGAATTGCATGTTGTTGATGTCATAAGAATTTTATAAACTTCGAAGAGATTGTAAAATAATAAGTATGTGAAGGCACATGGCTCAGTGGCTAGAGTGTTGGGCTCACAATCATGAGGTAGTGAGTTCAATTCCTGGACTGGGCTGTGTGTTGTGTTCTTGAGCAAGACTCTATTTCATGTTGTTCCAGTTACTAAAGGGGTTAGTGAAAAGAGGCAACATAGGTTCAAGAGGACCATTCACCCAGTTCAAATACATGACTACATTCTGTCATGATGCACTCAATACACTCTGTAAAGAGATTGATGTTAGGAAAATTCAGCCATAGAAACTGAGCCAAAAATAGAATATACAAAGGATCCATGTCCTCCAACCCCTCTCAAGTAGTAACTCAGAATAAGAACTAAATCAGACCATGATGACATGACCTGTCTAATCATTGCCAGCATGGAAATCAGACAAAAAATTATGATGATGATGACGATGGTTATAATAATGAGTATATAATTATTGGAAGCTGAAAATTCATAAATCATTACTACAAATAACACATTACAGATCTTTGAACAGTTATTGAAAAGTGATTTCATTTTTCAATAATCATCAAAAACAAATCATTCAATAATTGTTCAATTTTTAAATAATCACTTGAAGACCAGCAAAAATAAACTCAGTTTATTTTAGATTCAAGAAATTATATATCACTTCATCCTAATACTGAAACTGCTCTTTCTGTTTCTTGAATACACTAATGTCAATACATAATATATTCCAAGGTTGCTTGGAAACAAAAGGCATGTTATAAAATCTGCATAGCCACATGTCTTCATGGCAAAAAACTATTAGTAACTCTTGAGTTAATACAGTTTACATTAAATGGTACTCATCTCTAACTGGATGAAGTACATTTTTTGTTGACCCTACATTAACAGAACTGCAAACTACATACACACACACACACACATATAGTTCAAATTTACAGAAAACAAAAGACAAAAAGAGGTGAAGGAACAATAAACAGGTGTATTAGTTTAACACTTGGAAAGGATGGAAAAGTCTTTGATGTTTTGAGCCTACACTCTTCAACATAAAGGATTGAGGAGGGAAAAATGGAGAGAGAATGAAAAAACAGAGAGAGAAAAAATATACGTGTAGGAATTAATGGTTCAACATGACAAATAAAAAAATATATTTATATAGGTAGGGTCAATCCCAAAATCCCAGTCATTTCCTCTTGAAGCACATCTGGTTATTCTATTATTACAATCCGATATGTAGTCTCAGTTGCTGAAATTTTCAGTTTCCTGTTTTGTAATATATATATATATATATATATATATATATCATGCTAGCATGGAAAGCGAATGTTAAACGATGATGATTATGATATATATATACAGCAATAAGAAAATGCAAGGGATCAAGAGGTAGTATTCATCAACTTTTAGACATTATATTATGTCTATTTATTTATTTAAAAAAAAAACAATTATAACAATATACATACATGTATAACATATTATACTTTACATATATCATATATAAAATATAAAAATACCAGTAATTATTAAAATATATAACGTAGAACATAGGAAGTAGAATAGTATCTTTATATATATATATATATATATATCGTTGATATCATAAGAATTTTGTAAACTTTCAAGAGAACATGAAATAATTCTTTTTTTGGAATAAAGGATCTTGGCACAAGTAAAGCTTTAAATAAAAGCATGCAAATATTGTGTTGAAAGATCCTTTTGAAAAGACAGTGTCAAAGACTACCCTTGGGACTTGAACCCACATATCCTGTAGACACAACAGGCATTCTGCCACTGAACCAAAACAATCCTTCAAATTTCCCAATCCATTTTAGAAACTTTATCCTTATCCACAAGAATTGCATGTTGTTGATGTCATAAGAATTTTATAAACTTCGAAGAGATTGTAAAATAATAAGTATGTGAAGGCACATGGCTCAGTGGCTAGAGTGTTGGGCTCACAATCATGAGGTAGTGAGTTCAATTCCTGGACTGGGCTGTGTGTTGTGTTCTTGAGCAAGACTCTATTTCATGTTGTTCCAGTTCACTCAGCTGTTGAAATGAGTTGCAACGTTACTGGTGCTAAGCTGTATTGGCCTTTGCCTTTCCCTTGGATAACATCGATGGTGTAGAGAGGGGAGGCTGGTATGCATGGGCAACTGCTGGTCTTCCATAAACAATCTCGCCTGGACTCAGAGGGTAACTTTCTAGGTGCAAGCCCATGGTAATTCATGACTGAAGGGAATTTTTACCTTTTACCCTAATTCTTTGGAACAGTGGATCTCAAAGCACATAAAGCTATAAATAATAACATATAAATTGCATTTTGTGAGTCTTTATTCGTTTCATTTGAAAGTTTCATTGACCTGAGATCTAACTTCACTATTCACATCTTATTCAGTCTTTCTTATTCAGTCTTATACCCTTACCCCAACAGTACATGGTTGACACTGTCATTGCTGTGTCCTTAGGGAGGATATCACTATCATACTGAAAACAAGAACAGAAGCAAAAACACTGCTAACTTGATTGACTGAGCTTTTCTAGCAATGTTAAGTCAAAGGCACCTCCTTCAGTTTCTATCTACCAAATTCACTCACAAGATTTTGTTTGGCCCAGGACTATAGTAGAAGTCACTTGCTCAGAGTGCTTGGCAGTAGGACTGAGCCCAAAACAACAAGAGTGGTAAGAGAACTTTTTGACTACACAGCTATTCCAACACTTGTGTGTGTGTGTGTGTGTGTGTGTGTGTGTGTGTGTGTGTGTGTGTGTGTGTGTGTGTGTGTGTGTGTGTGTGTGTTGATGATAGACTCTCCCTTCCATTTTGACGTATGAGCCTCCAGTTGTTTGATCAACTGAACAAGCTACTCATTGAATTGGAATTCAAAATGGCTGAGTATTCCAGAGACATGTCTGTCCTTAATATAGTTCCCAAATAGAAACAGTGAGACATTGAGTGACAAGGCTGGCCCTTTGAATTACAAATACAATCTAACAGACTTCTCTGCTGTTTCTATCTGCCCAGTTTCCTTCTCAGTCTAAGACCATGATAAAGACACATGCCCAAGATACCTCACAATGAGACTGAACCCATGACTTCTGAAGTAAACTTTTTAACTACTCAGTCATATATATAGATATGGATGTGTAGTTAAGAAGCTTGTTTTGCAACCACATGATTTTTGGGTTCAGTCCTTCTGCACAGCACCTTGAGAAAGTGCCTTCTGCTTTAGACTTGTGAGTGAATTTAGTAGATGGAAACTGTGTGGAAGCCTGTTGTGTGTGTGTATATATATATATATATATATTCATACATACATAAATATATATGTATGTATATATATATATATATATATATATATATATATATATATATATATATATATATATATATATATATATATATACAATATAAATAAAATTAAGGTCTTCAGGTTCTGGCTATATATAAATGAGAAATCCATTCTAAATTATCTCAATCCCTTCTCTCCGCTGACATACTACAACGAAGTCTCCAAGATGCAGATAAGATAGAGATTTTTATTTATTTACGGCCTCAAACATCTCATACGTTCGCGCTTTAGTTTGCCCTCTATTATTTATCTTGTTTCTCTCCATGAAATTCAATTGAATTCAGTTGTTGTCTTAAATTCATACTTATTCATTTTCTAAGCTTCCTAAATTCATGCTACGTTATATTCTATTCACCTAGAATTCATTGCTCTTTTAAAAATTACGATTTATGCATTGTTGTCTCTCAAATATTTAAAATCTACAATTAAGAGCCCTATCTACTCGCTGACGGTAACCCGCCCTCCCACCCCCTCCACCGGAAGTTCATTCCTCTGTCCATCCTGTCATCCTCGGCTGTCTCCCGGAACCCATCTAGTGGCCTTGGCCATCCTCTCCCCTACCTTTGGGTAGCGCATTAAGTTTGAGAAATGTTTGCAGGTTGTAGGTACTGTTTTGCTTATGAATTCTTCCAATTGCAAGTTTTCTTTTCAGGTACACGACACTGCTTTTCCCCTTCCCAGGCTACAGGCCCACACCCCCAATACCCATACTGTTAGGATTGGCACTCTCAACGTCGGCACGCTGAAAGGTAGATCTGGTGAAATTGTTGAGATGCTTGAACGGAGACGCGTAGATATGTGCTGCATCCAGGAAGTAAGATGGAGAGGAGGTTCTGCGAGGTTCCTCACAGGCAAAGAACACAGGTACAAGATTTTCTGGGCAGGGAACACTGACGGGGTCGGGGTCGTAGGAATACTTCTAGCGGAGAAATGGGTGGATAAGGTAATCGAGGTCGTTAGAGTAAGTGACAGAGTACTTAAGATCAGACTAGTGCTTCATCATAGATTAGCTACTGTCATCTCAGCCTATGCACCTCAACCGGGGCTACCAGATGGTCTGAAAGACCAATTCTATGACACCCTCTTGCAAACTACCTCGTCGACGAGTGACAGGGACCTTCTCTTTGTGGCTGGAGACTTCAACGGTCATGTCGGACGTCGTGCTGGAGGCTTCCATGGCATACATGGAGGCTATGGCTTCGGTTCCCGCAACGAGGAGGGAACCAGACTGCTGGAGTTCTGTGATGCAACCGATCTTATGGTCTGCAATACCAACTTCAGGAAACCTGCCAGTCACCTAGTCACCTACCGCTCCGGCAGACACTCTAGCCAAATCGACTACATCCTCGCCAGAAATAGGGAAAGAGGGCGGCTTATAAATGCCAAAACCTACCCTGGCGAAGAATGTACCCCACAACATAGATTAGTAGTTAGCGACTTTGGGATCAAGGCAAAATGGGTGCCCAGAATTAGACAGGCTTGGAGGAGAAGGGTGTGGAAGCTTAAAGACCCTGCAAACGGACAGAGACTTAGAGACAAGTTACTTGAAGCATTTAATGAAATAGAAGGGGATATAGCATCATACAACGTGGAAGACAATTGGAGATTTCTGCGGGACAACCTGTTGAAAGCCACCGACCAGATTTGTGGGTGGTGTAAGGTCCCCTCCCGACCCAGAGTAACGTGGTGGTGGAACAAGGAGGTAGACAGGGCTATTAGACAAAAGAAACAGGCTTGGAAGGACTGGAAGAACGGTGGTAGCAGGGAATTGTACCAATGTGCCAGAAGGGAGGCTAGACGACAGGTTTATTTAGCCAGAGGGGAAGCAGATAAGGAAAGATTTGCCAATGTTCTGCGCGGTGAGGACCAAAGACTCGAGGTATTTCGTGTTGCAAGACAGGGTAGGAGAGAGAATAGTGATGTTGTAGGAGAGAAATGTGTTCGCATGGATGATGGTACGCTTGCATTAAATGAGGATGCAAAGAAAGAGGTCTGGAGATGCCACTACGATAGATTGCTTAATAAAGAGAATGAATGGGAGAAAGAGAGCCTACCGTATGTCGACCCAATAGAGGGACCAGCTATCCGAGTTGATAGTACCAGGGTAGATAAAGCAATTAAGAGTATGAAGACCGGGAAAGCCCCCGGCCCATCAGGAATCACTGCAGAGATGCTCAAAATATCTGGCAGTGTTGGCTATAGCCTAGTCACCCGTATTACGAACCAGGTGATACACGAAGGAGTCATACCCAATGACTGGTGTAGCAGCATCATAGTCAACTGCTACAAAGGTAAAGGTGACGCTTTAGATACAAATAATTACAGAGGCATCAAGCTGTTAGATCAGGTTATGAAAGTTACAGAGAGGGTCATAGCCCAACTAATTAGGGAGCGAATCAATTTAGATGAGATGCAGTTTGGGTTCGTGCCAGGTAAAAGCACTACTGATGCCTTATTTCTAGTGAGACAGTTGCAGGAGAAATACCTAGCTAAGGATAAACCTCTGTACCTGGCTTTCGTTGACATGGAGAAAGGCTTTGACAGGGTCCCCCGATCCCTTATCTGGTGGTCAATGAGGAAACTTGGGATAGAAGAATGGTTAGTGAGAGCTGTGCGAGCCATGTACAGAGATGCTGCCAGTAAGGTGAGGGTTGGAAATGAGTACAGCAATGAATTCCGGGTAGAGGTAGGGGTCCACCAAGGTTCCGTCCTCAGCCCCCTCTTATTTATCATAGTCCTCCAGGCAATCACAGAGGAGTTCAAGACAGGTTGCCCCTGGGAGCTCCTCTATGCTGATGACCTTGCCCTACTTGCGGAGTCACTATCAGAACTAGAGGAGAAGTTTCAGGTGTGGAAGCAAGGTCTAGAATTGAAGGGCCTTAGAGTCAACCTAGCTAAAACCAAAATCCTAATAAGTAGGAAGGTAGATAAAACACAAACCCCTTCAGGTAGATGGCCCTGCTCAGTATGTAGAAAAGGAGTAGGTAGTAACTCTATAAGATGTACCCGGTGCAAGCTATGGACACATAAGAGGTGCAGCAACATCAAAGGCAGGTTAACTAGCAAGTTAGTTTTTGTTTATGGCAGATGTTCAGGTGCAATAAAGACAGTAAACAAACAGGAAACAACTTCTATCTCATTCCAGGGTGAAAAACTAGAGGTAGTCGATAGCTTCCGCTATCTGGACGACCAAGTTAGTAGTGGGGGTGGGTGCGCTGAAAGTGTAGCTGCTAGAATAAGAATAGCCTGGGCAAAGTTTAGAGAGCTCTTACCCCTGCTGGCGACAAAGGGACTCTCACTCAGAGTAAAAGGCAGACTGTATGACGCATGCGTACGAACAACCATGCTACATGGCAGTGAAACATGGGCTGTAACTGCTGAGGACATACGTAAGCTCGCAAGGAATGAAGCCAGTATGCTCCGTTGGATGTGTAATGTCAATGTGAACACCCGTCAGAGTGTAAGTATCTTGAGAGAAAAGCTGAACATTAGAAGCATCAGTTGTGGCGTGCAAGGGAGACGATTGCGCTGGTATGGACATGTGGTGAGAATGGAGGAGGATAGCTGCGTGAAAAAGTGCCACACCCTAACAGTTGAGGGAACCCGTGGAAGAGGTAGGCCCAGGAAGACCTAGGCTGAGGTGGTGAGGCAAGACCTTCGTACATTGGGCCTCACCGAGGCGATGACTACTGACCGAGACCTTTGGAAATGTGCTGTGCGTGAGAAGACCCGGCAAACCAAGTAAGATCGTTGCCAGTGCCCCTGGACTGGTTCTTGTGCGGGTGGCACATGAGATGCACCATTTTGAGCGTGGCCGTTGCCAGTACCGCCTGACTGGCTCCTGTAGGATTTTCGAGCGAGATCGTTGCCAGTGCCCCTGGACTGGCTTGTGCGGGTGGCACATAAAAGACACCATTTCGAGCGTGGCCGTTTTCGTGCGGGTGACACGTAAAAGCACCAACTACACTCTCTGAGTGGTTGGCGTTAGGAAGGGCATCCAGCTGTAGAAACTCTGCCAAATCAGACTGGAGCCTGGTGTTGCCATCCGGTTTCACCGGTCCTCAGTCAAATCGTCCAACCCATGCTAGCATGGAAAGCGGACGTTAAACGATGATGATGATGATGATGATGATATATATGCATATATACATGCATATATGGGTACAGTACTTAATAGCTTGGCAGAAGAGACCACTTGAATTAGTACCAGACTTAAAATAGTAGTGGGGTCAATTAATTTGTTTAACCTAACCCTTTAAGGCTCCAGCATGGCCACAGTTCAATGACTAAACAAGTAAAAATTATATACATACATTATATATATATATATATATATATATATATATATATCATCATCATCGTTTAACGTCCGCTTTCCATGCTAGCATGGGTTGGACGATTTGACTGAGGACTGGTGAAACCGGATGGCAACACCAGGCTCCAGTCTGATTTGGCAGAGTTTCTACAGCTGGATGCCCTTCCTAACGCCAACCACTCAGAGAGTGTAGTGGGTGCTTTTACGTGTCACCCGCACGAAAACGGCCACGCTCGAAATGGTGTCTTTTATGTGCCACCCGCACAAGCCAGTCCAGGGGCACTGGCAACGATCTCGCTCGAAAATCCTACAGGAGCCAGTCAGGCGGTACTGGCAACGGCCACGCTCAAAATGGTGCATCTCATGTGCCACCCGCACAAGAACCAGTCCAGGGGCACTGGCAACGATCTTACTTGGCTTGCCGGGTCTTCTCACGCACAGCCCATTTCCAAAGGTCTCGGTCCGTAGTCATCGCCTCGGTGAGGCCCAATGTACGAAGGTCTTGCCTCACCACCTCAGCCCAGGTCTTCCTGGGCCTACCTCTTCCACGGGTTCCCTCAACTGTTAGGGTGTGGCACTTTTTCACGCAGCTATCCTCCTCCATTCTCACCACATGTCCATACCAGCGCAATCGTCTCTCTTGCACGCCACAACTGATGCTTCTAATGTTCAGCTTTTCTCTCAAGATACTTACACTCTGACGGGTATTCACATTGACATTACACATCCAACGGAGCATACTGGCTTCATTCCTTGCGAGCTTACGTATGTCCTCAGCAGTTACAGCCCATGTTTCACTGCCATGTAGCATGGTTGTTCATACGCATGCGTCATACAGTCTGCCTTTTACTCTGAGTGAGAGTCCCTTTGTCGCCAGCAGGGGTAAGAGCTCTCTAAACTTTGCCCAGGCTATTCTTATTCTAGCAGCTACACTTTCAGCGCACCCACCCCCACTACTAACTTGGTCGCCCAGATAGCGGAAGCTATCGACTACCTCTAGTTTTTCACCCTGGAATGAGATAGAAGTTGTTTCCTGTTTGTTTGCAGTCTTTATTGCACCTGAACATCTGCCACAAACAAAAACTAACTTGATATATAAAGGGCATTATTACAGAAAATAATAACGCCACACAGTGGACTTCTCAAAATACTTCCGGGTTGCTTCTGGGTACCCATGTGGAGACAGGAATAAAAATTCAACATTGAATATATTCCGTGTATATATTTGATAAAATTCTTGTAAAAGAGTTTTATCCCTTTTTGAATTTATTTATCAAATATATACACGGAATATATTCAATGTTGAATTTTTATTCCTGTCTCCACATGGGTACCCAGAAGCAACCCGGAAGTATTCCCACTTCTTTGATGAAGATATATACAGATAAACTTCATTCCCTTTACTCTGTCGGATACGTAGTGTGTTCGTTTTTAGTGAGGTGAGAATTCTGTTTATTTATATATATTTTTGGGACAATACTGTGCTGATGAACGAAATCTAGATTCATTCTAGTAATCGTGAAATCGGCCGTTACACAGTTAAGTTTATTTAAAAGAAAGTTGGTCGTCTTCTGTTGGTTGTTTTTCCTCGCATTAGGTACTAAATGTGGTTATTTTGAGAAGTCCACTGTGTGGCGTTATTATTTTCTGTAATAATGCCCTTTATATAAATATAAACGAATAATTATATTCTTGGGAATAGAAATTTCCCTTATGAATTAATTTTTTTACACACTGGCTTCTTGATAAAATTCTTGTAAAAGAGTTTTATCCCTTTTTGAATTTATTTATATATATATATATATATATATATATATATGTGTGTGTGTGTATGTATATATTCTCATACTCGGGTGTTCTCCTTTTTTGCATTAAGAAATTCCATATTACTGCAAGATTTTCAGGAACATAACATTTCCATAACATGAAGAAAGAGAGAGAGAGTGTATGTGTGTGTGTGTGTGTGCATGTATGTGTGCGTACTCTCCATAATATGGAAATAGCAATATTCAAAATAATAATAATATCAGTGGCTGTGGTCGTAAACATAATTATATTGGAAACAATGCTAATAGCAATAAGCATAATAGAACTCATAAAAAGCAAGATGGTGATAAAGATAATAATAAAAAGAACAATAATAGGGATAAGCACAACAGCAATATCAACAGCAATAAAAATAGGGGTGGAATTAAAAATAATCGTGATGAGGATATGAATAACAATATGCATAATTTTATGAGTAGAAGTAACAACAAAAACATGAAAAACAGCAACAGCAGCAGCAGCAACAACTTCAACAACAACAATAGTTGTAATGTAGGGACTCTAATAAATGCCTTAAGAAGAACCTATTTTATAGATGCCCAGTTGTTATGGATAATACAGCTTACCATTACATAGGCTGTTGCACAACTTTCAAGTCTCAATATTATAACTATGCCTTTGTTAGGTGGCGAGCTGGCAGAACTGTTAGCATGCAAGGCAAGATGTTTAGTGGCATTTCATCCAACTTTACATTCTGACTTCAAATTCCACCGAGGTTAACCTTGCCTTTCATCTTTTCAGGGTCAATAAAATAAGTACCAGTTAAATACTGGGGTCAATGCAATCAATTTACCCCTTCCCCAAAACTGCTGGCCTTGTGCCAAAATGTGAAACCAATATTATAATTATGTCTTTGTAAGGCAGCAAGCTGGCAGAACTGTTAGCACGGTGAGCTTAGTGGCTTTAGTCCATTGTTACATTCTGAGTTCATATTCTGCCAAGGTTGACTTTGCCTTTCATCTTTTCAGGGTCAACAAAGTAAGTACCAATTGAGCGCTGGGGTCGATATAATCGACATATCCCCTTCCCTGAAGCTGCTGGCCTTGTGCCAAAATGTGAAAATAATATTATGATTATATCTCATCATTTAGACGTAGGAATAAGGAAAGTTCAACCTCATTAGGCCTTTCAAAGACATAGTTATAATATTGACCCTCGCAGGATTTGAACTCAGAACATGAAGATGGACAAAATTCCGCTAATCATTTCACCCAGCACATTAACATTTCTGTCAACTTGACGCCTCTAAAACAACTAAGTATAATATTTAGCAGTGCACCTCCATATGATATGCAGAAAACCAGATGTGAGCTTCACCTAGAAGAATCATTGTTGATACTTACATCAAAGCATAACATCCTAAATAAGAGGGAGGAATTAGCAGTAAGATCATTTATCTTTTACTTGTTTTAGTCATTAAACTGCAGCCTTACTGGGGCACCGTCTTGGATTTTTAGTTGAGTGAATCAACTCCAGTCCTTTTTTTAAAACTTGGTACTTGTACTATCAGTCTATTTTGCCAAACTACTAAGTTACGGGGCTGCAAACACACAAACACCAGTTGTCAAGTGGTGGTGGGGAACAAACAGACAGAAAGACACACACATATAGACCTACATACACACACACACACACACACACACACACACACACACACACACACACATATATATATACACAGGGTGTCCCAAAATGATGTACTCACTCTTTGACTTCCCAGTACTCATGCATTTTGTGTTCAAGTAGATGTTTATTGATATACATACAATCCTAAAAAGTTAAATTAAATTCAGGAAAATAAATTGTTGTAGAAACGATTATTTATTCTAATTTAGAATTATTTAATGTTCTCTCTCATTCCTGCCTGTTCGCAAATGTTCAAACTGCCTTCCTTCATTTTCCAAACAAAGCTGATAACCTCCAACAATGGATTCGACAACATTGCCAAACATTTCATTTGGAATTGGGAGACATTGCATTCGAATTTCATTTTTCAAATCATCAATTGTCACTGGTTTTGCAGCGTAAACCTTATCTTTGAGATGTCCCCATAAAAAAAATCCATTGGCGTGAGATCTGGGGAACATGCAGGAAATTCAATGCTACCTCTCCTCCCAATCCATTTGTTTGCATCAAGGTAATCCTGTAGATCACAAAAAACAGTACATTAGTAATCGTCTGTCAAAGAGTGAGTACATCTTTTTGGGACACCCTGTATATATATATATATATATATATATATATATATATATATAAACAAATAGTAAATGAGTATATGCATATATACGTACAGGTATGTGCATACCGACATCCACCTGTATGTATAGGTGCATATCTGGGTACAGGACATTGCAAACAAACGTAGACGAGAACACACGAGCCACATAGAGAACATTCTACTTCATCAGCTACCCACGTTTTAACACCGGCGTTTCGACGTATATAAGCGTATATAAGCTTTTTATTGGGATAGTTTTATCCAAGATATATTGGTTTGATATATTATACTTTGAAGATATAATTCTTCAATAAATATATTATACAAATATCAAATATTATTAAGTAAGAAAATGGAGAGATATAATGGGTATGAATTAATTTTTAATCAATTAACATTACCTACAATCATTTCAATTTACACTCAATACAAATTACAAAATATATAGAAAATAATTCTGTACATTTTAAGATTTTGACTGAAATACCTTCAGGGCAAAGAGGAATTACGGAATGTACATGTAAATCAGTTGAGGTACTCTGTTGGAGTACCTCAACTGATTCACATGTAAATTCCTTTATGCCCTGAAGACAATGTAATTTTTTCCCTGAAGATACTTCAGTCAAAATCTTAAAAAATGCAGAATTATTTTCTATATATTTTGTAATTTGTATTGAGTGCAAATTGAAATGATTGTAGGCAATGTTAATTGATTAAAAATTAATTCATATCCATTATATCTCTCCATTTTTTTACTTGATAATATTTGGTGTGTATATATATTTATATATATATATATATATATATATATATAAAGTGTAGTATATTGCCACTTAAGTGTGGCTGACCCCTAGGGGTGGATGTTACTGTTGCTTTTAGCCCCAGGAGGACATCTCCTCCAGCTGGCTTATCGACACACGACTGTGTCCTGTTTGCCAAGGGAAGTTATCCCTCTCACCTCGATCTGCAGCACGAACGTATCCGGATTTCAGGGTTATTTCCCTTCGTCGGCGTCCGACAGCTGATGACCTTGGTCATCAGCTGTCGGAAAAAAGTACATTGTCTTCAGGGCATAAAGGAATTTACATGTGAATCAGTTGAGGTACTCCAACAGAGTACCTCAACTGATTTACATCAGCTGTCGGACGCCGACGAAGGGAAATAACCCTGAAATCCGGATACGTTCGTGCTGCAGATCGAGGTGAGAGGGATAACTTCCCTTGGCAAACAGGACACAGTCGTGTGTCGATAAGCCAGCTGGAGGAGATGTCCTCCTGGGGCTAAAAGCAACAGTAACATCCACCCCTAGGGGTCAGCCACACTTAAGTGGCAATATACTACACTTTATCGTGCAGTTACTGTTAATACTTCATTTAGAGAATTAACATTGCTTATATATATATATATATATATATATACACATACATATATATATATATATATATATGTATATATATATATATGTATATATATATATATATATATATATATATACATATATACATACATACACACACATACATACATACATACATAAAAACATATATATATATATATATATATATATATATATATAATAACAATAAATGGAGCAAAACGCATATAAATAAAAGTTCCTTTAATTCCTACACATGTTTCAAACTATATGTGTGCTCTCCTCCAAAGAAGTAAGAGCTGCTGGAATTCCACATATATTCATCATCAGGGAATCAACGTATAAAAGCAAGACAAATGCGAAATGATGAGGTAACTTACGAGCTATAATATTACATGGCCAAGTAAGTGACCGTTAGAAGTAAGAACGCTTGTTTACATAGAGTTATAAAGGGAGGGGGCTGTAAACATAATGCTAAAGGTTTAAATTAAATGATTAAAATGGGGGGAGGAGGGCAAAATAGATCACAGTAAAGTAAACTAAAAATCGTAAGCTAATTGCTAAGTCAAAAGTGGAGGAAGGGAGAGAACTAAGGGAGTTCATCAAATATAAAACATTTTCTCCTTAAGGAAAAAACTAATGACATACTTCATATGAAGTGAAGAAAGTAAATATAAAAATAAATAAAGCATCATAGCCTAGTAATATATTATATTATTATACGGATATTAATGCTAGTTAATGGTAAAACAAGGTACAGGATATTTATTGGAGAAATAATAATGATAATAATGTGTACGCTTACAAGGAGAAGATTGAAAATACTTAGTTGAAGTTACCGAAGGTACGAACAACAACCAGTGTGGCATTACTAGGAAGAATTTACTTAGCTAACTGTAGAAGGGGAAAATAAAGCACTAGTGGTGATTGAGGCAGAAATATATATATATATATATATATATATATATCCACTTGAGATGGATATGCAACAAGTGGCTATTCCTTCAGTATAATAAAGGTAGGCAAGATATTGTAACCAAAGAAATTCACAATATTGAAGAGGTGGAGTGTGCAATTAAAGCAGTAGGACTGTGGAGACAATACAAATAGGTGGACAACATAGGAAATAGAAGAGAGGAACAATCTGTTAAGGAGCATGTTGTGGAAAATGAAACCAAGCAGATTGTTTACTACTTTTTAAGCAGAGTCACAGTGTTTCCATCCTCAGCCAATATTAAGTCATGGAATAGCAGTGAGCTGGCAGAAACATTAGCATACCGGGCGAAATGCTTAGTGGTATTTTGTCTATCTTTACCTTCTGAGTTCAAATTCTGCCAAGGTCGACTTTGCCTTTCATCTTTTCAGTGTCGATAAATTAAGTACCAGTTGTGCACTGGGTTGATCTAATCGACTGGGCCCCTCCCTAAAAATTCCGGGCCTTGTGCCTAGAGTAGAAAAGAATATTAAATCATGGAGCTGGCAAATATCGACTTGGAGGCTCTGCTTCATTGGCGTATATTGTAACAGCATGTAAGTCACCTTTGCAAAGTATATCTGGTGTTATATCCAAGTCTGAACTATTATTGCTGATGTGCTATGATAACAATTCTGAATACTGCAGTATCAATACAATGAGAATCAATAATTTCCTGTTGTTTTCCACTTGGAAGGTAAGAAAGGACAATGCTGGAATGTTAACAAAGGAAAGCTCAGGCTTTTGAATGCTACTAAAGATTACAACCTCAAGTGGATTTGAAGGAAGTCCCCATGTTCTTAAGCCACATTACAATAATAAAGCTATGTCCTGTTCCTGTGTCTGATAATGTGAAAAGTTTTGATTTTTGAGTTGACAGCATCTTCAGAAGGGCCTAAAGTTTGAAGAACTTGGTGAATCATATGAAGCACAAAGACAGAAGTATATGGTGCTATCACTCAAAGCAGGAAATCATAAGTTTATAGCTAGATCCACAATACCTTTCCTTGATGGTATTGGACTTAGGAAGGATAGCAGAGCAGTGATACATAGAGAGGAAAGCAGAAAATGTTTTGCTATGGATATGGCAGAGATATAAGAGAGAAAAACCAAAACTGGGAGCAAATTACAAACCCTCAGCAAGCAGTAAAACAGAATAGTTGCTGCATAGTTGGAGTGGTTACAGCTGACACCAGTTTGGTGTGGCAGCTGAATGGATAACAGTAATAAGATTGTTGGACGGGGAAATACAGTCAGAAGGTGCCAAAATAACTGTAATCTCCTATCAACAGCTGAAAGGAATGTTCTGTAGTGCAAATCGTATGAAGAATATTTACACACACACAAACTGAACATCTGCAAGGTTTTAATTTGTTAAAAAACATTTTCATTGAAATCTTTTTTTTTGTCAGTATTCAAACTTTTAAAAACTAGAATTTATGTTTATTCCTAACTAAAATGAAATAATCAATAGTTCTGGCATGATTGATTATATTGTAGTGTTTATTTGTTTTAATCATACTGTCAACAAATATTTTCAACAGTGTAGACTCTGATTTATACCAAATTTTGCTCAAATGCTGTAAATAATAAAATGCTGTTTATAAAAGTTCTTGGAATCAGCTTTGACTTAATGATCTGCATAAATTTACCACAAGGTCTGGAGACAGTCCAGGCCAAAACAAAGTCTTGCTTTCATGATCTTGGAGAGACCATTTGACTACTTTGGCTGAATGAGCGGGAGCATTATCATATTGGTACATTGCCAGTCTGAAATTAATAAGTTATTCTTGTATAGGGAAGATGATGCTTTTGTAAAATATTCTTGTCAGCATTGACTTTTTCTTTTTGATTTTCTTAGACATTTTTAATGTCCATCAGTGAGTTGGTAAGTCTTGATTTATCCAAGAAGATAACACTTTGAAACACACTGATGTTCATTACTTTCTACAGTTCAAAGAATTCTATTGGTAATGTTTTGGGTTTATGACGCAATCCCAGCCACAAATTCCAGATTCCTTCAAAGACCTTCTAATGAGATATCTATATACATGCCTTCCATCATTTGTAGATAAAGAAGTAGCAATTTGTTTTCTGCCATTAGAGGCTAGTTTTATGAAATTTCTCTTATCACTCAAATTCAGATCCTTTTTTTTACCTTCTGTATCCTGTTTTTTGTAGCTACTAAATTCTCTTTCTTTTGGATGAAGTATTCTATGTATGGTAGTTAATGGCATATTTAATTTTCTTTGTTATGTTTCTATTTCAGTGATCTTCATCATAAAGGAAAGAATCCTTCCCTTCATGGAAGAAGACACATGTTTTCTTCTTTTGGTAGGAGCAATCAAATATAGAATAGTAACTCAATCAAGACTTGCTCTCCAGCATCATGCTCCAGAAGAACTTCAAACATATGAATGCCATAGCTAAGTTATCAACTCAAGGGCTCCATCTAACAACAATTCTTAGATTGG
The DNA here is from genome assembly GCF_046866305.1 of Octopus bimaculoides. Lineage (NCBI taxonomy): Eukaryota > Metazoa > Mollusca > Cephalopoda > Octopoda > Octopodidae > Octopus > Octopus bimaculoides. Next base: position 74,759,891 of record NC_142930.1, on the reverse strand, counting down.
AAATTTCCTGAAAAACCACTTATCGCAGCATGTTGATAGCTACTGACCTCTAAATGCTCCAGCTCTTTTATATACACATGGTGGTGATGGTGAGGGTACACACATACACACATACATACATGTATATTTATAGATATATATGTATGTGTGTATGTGCATATGCATGTGTGTGTGTAAGTGTGTGTAAGTGTGTGTGTGTAAGTGTGTGTGTGTGTGTGTGTGTGTGTGTGTGTGTGTGTGTGTGTGTAAGTGTTTGACAGGATACCACATTCAGTAATTGGGTAGTCACTGAGAAAACTTGGTGTTGACAAATGGCTTGTGAAGGTTGTATAAGCTACATGCAAAGATACAGTAAGTAAAGCGAGAGTCAACAATAATTTCAATGATGAATTTCTTGTGAACATAGAAATCCATCAGAACTTGATTCCTTAGGCCTCTTCTATTTATTATAATCTTAAAGGATTTCAGAGAGGAGTTGATCTAATTCTCATTGCTGAATCTAATGGAGAATTAGAGAGGAAATTCTGAGTGTTGGATCTAAACCTAGAATTGAGAGATCTTAAAGTAAACTAAGCAAAGATGGTTTTAAGTAAGTAGGAAAAAAGACAGGATCATGGTAACTTCAGGAAAATGGCCATGCCCAATATGCAGAAAAGGACTATAAGCCATAAATTTCATACAGTGTACTCATTGTAAGCCATAGACACACATGAGTTGTAATTCTATAGGCAGACTAACAGAGAATATAAGCTTCATATGTGATAGATTCACTGGAGCAGTACATACTATGTGTATGTCAAAAATAGGTTCTTTTACAGGCTCAAATGGCTCACTTGAAGTGGCTGATAGCTTTTGTTATCAAGATGTAATTAGCAGAGGAGGTGTTAGCCAAGTTAAGTATGGGTTGGAGAAAGGTCAGGGAGCTACTACTACTGCTGCTGGTTACAAAAGTCTTTTCCCCCAGAGTAAAGAGCAGATTGCACAATGGTTGTGTTAGAACTACAATACTGTGTGGTATTGAGACATGGACTTGAAAAAACTAGAAAGAAAAGAAACAAGCATGCTCAGCTGGGTGAGTAATGCAAGTGTGCATGAGTAATGTAATACAAACATGCTGAAAGAAAACTGAGTATAAGAGGGATCAGATGTACTGTGTAAGAAAGAAGACTACGCTGGTATGGACATGTGATATCTATGAATGAAGACAGCTGTATAAAGAAGTGTCAATGTCTTAATGTAGATGGAGTTGGCAGAAGAGAGAAAGCCATAAAGAAATGGGATGAAGAGCTGAAGGCTAATCTCAGGACCTTAAACCTCACAGGTGAGATGACACAAGACCAGGCTGACTGGTAATACACACCAAGATGTTTTTATGTAACAGCAGCAGCACCATCCCAGGTGTGGAAGCAGTATTTCCTTATCAGTTTTGCATTGACTTTGCAAAGGTCCAGCAATCGACCAGAGCCAAAATATTTCCTGCTCATAACCTTTTATTCAGGTATGTTGAGTCAGGCCTGACCTGAAGTTAAACAGCAATGATTAACTAAGTGAATAACTCTCTCTCTCTCTCTCTCTCTCTCTCTCTCTCTCTCTCTCTCTCTCTCTCTCTCTCTCTCTCTCTCCGTGCGTGTGTGTGTATAATAATTATATGACATGAAGATGGAAGATACCAGGCTTTAATAGTAAATCACATTTGTTTCTGCACTGGAACCTAATAATTTGATTGGTAAAGAGTAATCAACATCAAATACCTAGAGAATTCAGAAAAATCCAATAGTATTTAATCGTATTCCACCCAATGAAGCTGGTGTGCAGTGCAGAAACAAATGTTGTGATCTACTATTAAAGCTTGGTATCTTCCATCCTCATATTACATTATTGTTATGCTAATGTTATGCATGGAGGAGTTCCATATGTGTATACAGCCTTGGAAAATATCCAACTATAGAATAAGATATGGTAGCCAAATAACAACATAGCTCTTAGATGCATGTTATGAGGTTTTGGGAGTTGCTATGTGGTAAGAAGCTTACTTACCAACCACATGGTTCCAAGTTCAGTCTCACTGCATGGCACCTTGGGTAATGTCCTCTAGTATACCTCAGACTGACCAAAGCCTTGTGAGTGGATTTGGTAGACAGAAACTGAAAGAAGGTGGCGAGCTGGCAGAATCGTTAGCAGGCCGGATGAAATGCTTAGCGGTATTTCGTCTGTCTTTACGTTCTGAGTTCAAATTCCATCGAGGTCGACTTTGCCTTTCATCCTTTCGGGCTTGATTAAATAAGTACCAGTTACGCACTGAGGTCGATATAATCGACTTAATCCATTTGTCTGTCCTTGTTTGTCCCCTCTCTGTGTAGCCCCTTGTGGGCAGTAAAGAAGTAAGAAACTGAAAGAAGCCCATCGTGTATATATATATATATGTGTGTGTGTGTGTATGTGTATGTATTTGTCCCCCACCACTGCTTGACATTCAGTATTTGTGTGTTTATGTCCCTATAACTTAGTAGTTTCACAAAAGAGACTCTGAGAATAAGTACCAGGTTTAAAAAAAAAATACTGGGGTTGATTCATCCAACTAAAAGTTCTTTAAGGTGGTGCCCCAGCATAGCCACAGTCTAATGACTAAAACAAGTAAAAGAATAAAAAATAAAAGTATACATATAGTTAAGTACAGAATACCATATTTTATAGGTGAGATAAAAATAATTTTAAGCAATTGCAATTATACCCATAATAATGAGTCATTAATTTTCACTTAAATTACTCTCAGAGAGGGAAAAGATCAAAGCCCATTCATCCTCACCCCTGTGTATCAGCACTTAATGTTTGATAAATGGCACTTCTGGAAGTTCTCAGTTTTGTCACTTCTGAGTGTAAGCTAATGGCTTTCCACTTGACTGATTAAAATTATTTTTAGCTCACCACCCTGAGTATGGTAGCCTGCACTTAACTATATGTTCTTCACACAGAAGACAATCTGGGAAAATATATCCTACACAACTACTATTCTGGAACAAACTATGATAGCTAGTCCCTTTGTTGATTCCATTGGGGGTAGTCCCTCACTATCAAATTCTTCATCCTCTTTCAACAGCCTTTTATTATATTGATCCAACAAAAGAACCTCTATGAAGTTACTCAACTTACAAGAAATAGCAGCCAAATTCCCTCAAATCACACTCTATTGTCTTTAAGTAGGGAAGATACATTGAACATTGTAGTCTTAGATATACAATAAGATAGGATTTGCTGCTTTTGATTATAAGTTTGCTCAGTCAATGCTAAGTGCAACAACTTTCTATTATAAAACTTCTCTGTCTCCTTCTTGTCTTTGTCAATAAAAGTAAGTGCATAATGGACATAATCTTTTTCAACATCTTGATTTCTATAAACACCATGCTTTGTAATTTAGAACACTTTACACCTTCCATTCTCACAGCACAGAATATCAGCAGATTTCTGGCATTTAGCTTCTCACATAATCAGACACAAATGATATCTTGTTTCTTGTCTGGCATCTCAATATTTCTCTTTGCTATATCCATTCTCTGACTATCAGGTCATCCCATAAGTTCTGTCCGATTTTACCATTTTTTAAAATTGAATGAAATTTAATAGTATTTTAGAATGTCTAATGGAATTAAAAATTATTTTTATGCATTTGTGTACATTTAAACTAATAAAATATTATTTTACAAAATAATAGAATTAAAATTTCTTTGATTAAAACCCTTTCTAACATGGAAGTATCCAAAGAGCATTTGAGGCACCTAATGCTTTATGAATACAAAAAAAGAAACTCTGCAGCCAAAGTGACTCGAAACATACACTCAGTTTATGGGAAAGAATGCTTGAATGAAAGAACTTGCAGAAGATGGTTTGCAAAATTCAGAAGTAGAGATTTCCGCCTTGAAGATGAAGATCAAACAGGACATCCAGTTGAGTTTGATGATAAGCTTCTTGAGGCATTACTTGAAGAAAATCCTGCATTATCAGTTGAAGAATTGGCAATAAAGCTTAGTTCAAACCATACAACTGTTCATCGTCATCTTCAACAACTTGGAAAGGTTCCTAAACTTAGAAAATGGGTGCCTCATGAATTGTCCGAAAGCAACCACAAATCCCGAGTTGACAGCTGTTTTTCTCTCCATTCTCGCGAACTCATTTCACCCTTTTTGGATAGACTTGTGATTGGTGACAAAAAATGGATCTTCTATCAGAATTTGAAATGTCGCAAACAGTGGCTTGGTAAAAGGGAAAAAGCTCAACCACAACCAAGAAGGGAACTTCGTGGGAAAAAGGTTCTTCTCTCTATCTGGTGGAATTGCAAAGGATTTTTGAATTGTTACCACCTAATGTAACAATCAATGCTCAAGGCTACTGTCAGCAATTAAAGCGTTTGAACCAAGCTTTTAAGAAAAAAAGACTTGCTTTAGTGAATCAAAAAGGAGTAACGTTTCATCAGGACAATGTGCGACCCCACACTGCAAAGATCACATTACAGAAGATTGAAGAGCTTGGTTGAGAAAAAATTTCTCATCCACCTTATTCTCCCGACCTTGCTCCTTCAGACTACTATTTGTTTCGTAGTTTACAGAATCATTTGGGGGACATAACTTTTGCAAGCCAGGAGGAGGTTGAAACTGACATTTCAGAGTTCTTCACTTTGAAACCAAGAGTTTTACATTGATGGGATTAAAAAGCTTATAAATAGACAGAAGGAAGTCATAGATAATAAGGGACAGTACATTGATGATTAAATTTCATTTAAATATAACATTTGATCACTTGTTTTCTTTATTCAAAATTCGGACAGAACTTATGAGATGACTTGATATTTCCAAGTCTTTTATTTAACTCGTAAAGCCACCATAGTTCAACTTTGTCCACCATTTGGACAGAGATCTTCATCAACAAAACATTGAATATAATAAAGACTTGCAGCAGGCTGCTGATAAGAATGTGTAACTGTCCTATACATTACAGCTTTCACCTCTCCCTCCTTGTTGTTTGGAAATCTCACCTAAGACAGGAGTCTTCTAACTCTCACACTTACCTTCTCTTATATGTTGCTTCTGAGTCTTCCTCAGACTCAACCAAATGTTCCTAACACTATACTATTCAAATGAGTGTATTTCTCATCAGGGAAGCATGTGGTGTTAGTCTCTTGTCTTGTTTTTACTAAGCAACAAGCTCCTTCTGGTTCTCATGTCCACTTGAGTGATATGTGACCAGTTATCTAGCTTTTCTTTTATACTTATTTCAGTACTTATTATTTTTTTGCAAAGCCTGGCACTTATTCTATGAATCACTTTTGCCGAACTGCTAAGTTAAGGGGGCATAAACACACCGACACCAGTTGTCAAGCAGTGGTGGGGAACAAACACAGATGCAGACACAAAGACACACACACACACACACACATATATATATACGATGGGCTTCTTCTAGTTTCCTTCTACCAAATCCATTCACAAGGCTTTGGTCGGTCTCAGGCTATAGTAGAAGACACTTGCCTAAGGTGCCACGCAGTAGAACTGAACCTAGAACAATGTGGTTGGAAAGCAAGTTTCTTACTACACAGCCACAGTTACAGACTAGCTTTTCAAAGCTTGTGTTGCAAATGGTTAGAATCATTGATTTCTCTTTATTTGTTGAAGCATAGTCTTAGCCTCCATGTACACCATTTGGTACAGTTGTCAGAGAGCATGATAAAATGCCTTGCAGTATTTGTTCTAGCTTTCTGCACTTCCAGTTCAAATTCTACCAAGGTCAACTTTATCTTCTAACCTTTCAGGGCCATTAAAATTAAGTACCAGTTCAAGGCAGAACATTGGTGAAATTGTTAGAGTGTGTCATTAGATTATTTAAGGCTTCTGTTATAACTCCTTGTGATTTGAGTTTTAGAGTGGTAGGCTTAACCATCTTGTGGTTTTACAACACTATCTGATCCTTAGACAACTTCAGTACAGTTCATTTCATTGCATAGATTTAGACCAGGTCTCTGATTTAAAGATAACTTTCTCTCTTCATCCCACCAGTTTCAGAGGTCTTGATAGGATAATGAGTCGTGCACTTCCCTCCCTCACTAAATAGTAAAAAGAATAAAATAAAATAGCAGTATACTTGCCTGGTGTTTTCCAGTATGACTATTAAAACTGCTAGATATACAAACTAAGGGTAAAGACCCACATCAGTCATAAATGACCATAGGATTGCACCTAGAAAGTTCCCCTCTGAGGCACAAGGTTTTTATGGAAGACCAGCAGTCACCTATGCGTACCAGCTTCCCCTTTCCATGCCACCAATGTTATCCAAGGGAAAGGCAAAGACCAGTACAGCTTGGCACTAGTGATGTTGCAACTCATTTCTACAGCTGAGTGAACTGGAGCAATATGACATAAAGTGTCTTGTTCAAGAAGACAACACACAACCCAGTCCAGAAATCGAACTCACTATCTCATGATCGTGAGTCTGATGCTCTAATCACTGAGTCATGCACCTTCAGACTATATCACCATTATCAATTAACAATTAAAAGCCTCATAAAACTAATTCATTTGCTCATCTTTCGGACATATTTCACAGGCATAAGCAGGGACCCACCTTAATTATATGAGTGTATGTGTGTGTAGGGGGGGGGTGCATGTTCCTTATGCATTTGAAAACCAAGTTGCCAATTTTGATGTGTGAGGTATCAAAAGATTCTGTAATCTTTCAGCTACCAAATAAACTTTATTTTCATTTACATATTTTCTATGTTATCTCAGCAACTAGCTTTAGTTATTTGAAAGACAATGCTTTACAATGACCAAGTTTCATTAGAAAGGGACAATAATCTCACACTTTCAATTTGAACCAAAATTGCATGTTGCATTACAAGAGTGACAATGTATGAATAATGAAAGTAATGTTTCTCCAAATTAGTCACATTTGTACTATAATAAAGAAAGCTGCTTCTCATCTATCTATATGTATTGGGTCATCCCACAGAAATGTGTTTTTTTTTTTAATTGCATGAACTAAAAGTCGAAAGGGGGCAGGACAAACAACTTGCTATAAAAGCAGGCAGTAATTTTACCTTTGAATTCTGTAGACAAGGTCAGAACAGTAGTGGAAGAGTATTTTTCATCATGGACAAGTGAATTTTGGAAGAGGGGCCTAGCAAGTCTACCAGATAGATAGAAGAGCATTGTAGCAAATGAAAGAGAGTATATTTTAGAATAAAAAAGAACTTTGTTTATCTTAATTTTGAAAAGTAAATGAAGTATAAAGAAAACTGCATTATTTATGGGACGACTCAATAAAGGCTACCAAATAAACTATGTTTTTGACACAACTCTTTTTTACTACTGAAATAACCTCGGCAACGAGGTCAGGTCACATAATTTTGAGGTCATTTTTGGGCAATATTTCGATTTGCTTCTTATGTTTCACTTTTATTCAATGCTTCACATATGCGTAGAATTCTACTCAGACAAGCTTTTATGAAAATGTACACATAAATATTATATTAAAATAAGCCACAACCAAAAACATTTCATTAAAAAATATCCATTTCTCTGTTTGTTATGAGGAAATACAGTCACTCACTCTCTCTCTCTCTCACATGCACATGCTAGTGCACACATACATGCAAAAAAGCTATATGCATATGTACATATATATGTGTATATGAAAGATAATGTGTGTGTGTGAGAGAGAGAGAGAGAGAGCAAGTGAGTATCATTTACACATACATACAAAAAATACATACATGACAATACACACCTTCACTCACTCACTCTCTCTCACTCTCTCATGCACACACATACACATATATTCATTTCATATACTCACACATACATCTTTCACTTTCTCCTCTCTTTCAATTTCTGCTCTCTTCAAAGCATAAAGAAATAAAAAAAAATTTACGGAAATTAACGAACAATCCTATGATTCTATATGATCGACCATATGAACAAGTTGACACCTTTGCTGCTTCAAATGAAAGAATGCCATTAAATAACTTTCTTTGGCACACACATGCCGACACACACATGCTGGCGCACACACACACACACACACACACACACACACATTCTAGGTAAAACTTTTGTATGAATTATGTTATTTCTTGTGCGCACGCGCAAAATTACAGCTCAGATCCAATTGAAATTACCTTTTTCTATTTTGTAATTTGTGTTTGTGATGAGCATATTTAAAAACCTGATCTTCAATATAATCTTAAAAGAAGTTTTCCCAGAAATCCTATCCTTTACCTCTTGTTTCTAGCATGTCCAAGGTGAAATTTACACCTCACTCATATTTCTTTCTAAATTTCTTTTGATTCCTATGTTTTCGATACAGAAGATTAGGATTTCGCCCAAAAAACATTCTCAATATTTTAATTTTCTCACTCCCCGCCCCAGTTTCTTCATTTTTAGTTTTTTCTAAATTTTTTTCTTGGAAATCCACAGAGAAAAAAAAAACAGAGAGTACAAATCTTTAAGAATTTTCTTCTTCTTTTCTTCTTAAAGAAACACTTCTCAAACATCCACCCATCATCTCACCACTTTCAAAAAGCTACAAACTCCCAATGTTTCACGTTTAGCTTTTTGCAAAACAGGGAAGTTTCTTCAGAAATAATGTTGTTTACCTGTTGTTTCTTGCATATTGGGTTTTTTGGTGGTGGTCCAGTATTTTTTACATCTGCTATTTCAATACAATTCTACATGTGCCTGAAACATCAGACAAAAGTGAAACATTGGGAGTTTTAGCTTTTTGAAAGCAGGTAGGTGATGGGTGGGTGAGGTGGGAGAAGGGGCATTGAGTGTTTCTAAAATCAAACTTTCAGAAAATATATATATTTCCCAGATTCATAATATCTGTATTTTTCTATGTGGATAAAATTTTTTTTTTTAAAGTTACAAATTAAGAAATTGCAGTGGGGATGGGGAAATTAAAATTTTGGAAACGTGATTTCTGGGCAAAATCGTAATAACCCCCTTTTATACAATGAAACAATACATAGTTTGTGATCCTTCTTAAGAAAAGAAAGCACTTTCATGCAAACCCATGCAAATTGCCCCCTCCCCCTCCCTTCACTTTTAAACTAACAATAACTTCTATTATGCTAGTAATCCAGTTCACTATATATCAGTTGTGTCAATTCTGCCCATAAGAAAGGAATAAATAATACAATGTGGCTGTAGGTTATAACATCCGGACAACGCCAGGAAGCATTGTTAGTTAAATTATAAAGACAAAATTGAATTTCATTGAATTAGTCCCTTCCAAAGTAGTTTGCTGCAAGTAATTCACTGAAAAACTGAATATTCATCAGCTATGGTTTTTCCATGGTTATGCACTAATCTTATAATAAAAGATCCAGTCCAAGACCTAATGAAAACTTATTGAAAATTTCTAAAAATATATCTGTAGAATTAAATATCTATACAGTCAGTGATTCCAAAGTCCAATCTCAGGTTAGAACTAAAAGCATTTTATCATTAAAATTATCAGAAAAGGATGAGAGTGAAATGTACATGACAATTTTCAGGCCCTTCCAGACTGGTAAGATTGGTGGGGTAGATGTCCAATTCAAACATCTGGAGGGAAAGAGAGTGTAGAGAAAGGAATTCCAAAGGGTTGCCGGTCTTGAAACTGGATGAAGTGTTTAGTGCAGGGTATGAGAGGTAAAATACAGAGGAGAATGATAGCAGGAGAAGAAACAAGTATATCAAGTCTCAGAGGTGGAGAAGAACAGGGGTCATTGTAGTAGCAACAAAGCTGGCACTCTGTCGGTTATGATGATGAGGGTTGTAGTTGATCCGATCAACAAAACAGCCTACTCATGAAATTAACATGCAAGTGGCTGAGCATTTTACAGACATGAGTACCCTTAATGTAGTTCTCAGGGATATTCAGCATGACACAGAGTGTGACAAGGCTGGCCCTTTGAAATACAGATACTACTCATTTTTTGGCAACTGAGTGGACTGCAGCAATGTGAAATAAAATGTCTTGCTCAAGGACCCAATGCATTGCCAAGAACTGAACTCACAACTTTACAATCGTAAGCTGAATACCCTAACTACTAAGCCACATATTTTCACAATAGCAACAGAAGAGGTAACAAAAAGAAAGAGGAGGACACTTGTCAGTCAGTGATTATAGCCTGCTAAGGAGTTAATCATTGACACTCTGCTAAATTCACCTTGTTTAGGTTTCAGTCAAGGATGTTTATTTATGCAGGAGCAACTGCACTGTGTCACATATATAAGCAGGACATATGGGATTTACTGACCTGATCTAGGCAAAAGTACTGACATATTAAAATTTCCCCTCCTCACCAATTTTATGTATGTATGTCATTTTTCAGTTTATTTCAAGATTCCTTGCTAATAGAGAAAGAACCAGTTTCTAACCTAGATCCAAGGTTCCTTCACTGGAATTTCAACATCAACAACAGGGTATTTTTGTTTGTATGTACAGATTTGTGTGTTTTATGTATGTTTTCTCATGTATAGAGTTATATATCTAGACATGCTCATATATATTTAAATGATAAAACTTCTGGAAAGTTTTACAGATTTTACAGTTCAAGTGATGGATTCAATCTGTAGCCTTCAAATTAGCTTTCTCCTTTCTGGTTTTGAGAAGCCTAATTTCTCAAGATTGGTATTTAAGCAGTGTTACATATCCCAGGGCCCCAATAATTACAGGTATAAATCTGAACTTGTAATCTGGATAGAATAACTGTAGATTTTTTAATAGTTCAGCATAGGTGTTCTCTTTTTCACTTTATGTTAACATCCGCTGGGCAGCTAATTTCTACAACTGTGCACAGTTACTTTTCTCTATCCCAAATCATTATATCAGATCTGTTGTACTTACATTTTATTGATGCCTTTATTGGTACATTCTACCAGTATTCCTTTTCATTATGAGTGGCTATGGCTTCTACCATATTGTGGGTTTTTATTTCTTTGTCCTCGGGATTATCTTTCCAACGGATTTTGTTATAGAGTGTCCTAACAACAACGTCATGTCTCATCGTAGATAATACCGTGATGACATTTTCAGACAACTGCTTATGATGTGGGTGATATTTTCAGTGTTAAATCCACAAAGTCTGCATCAGTTGTCACATTTTACGGCTTTTCCTGCATCTCTATCCCTTTTGTGCATCAGGTACTTGGTTGATATTTCCTGTTCCTGAATTGCAAACACATACCCTTCAAAGTGGAAGGTAATAATCCGGCTATTCGGCCATGATAAATTGCTTTGATGATCGATGTTACTATCATCATGGAACTTTCTACTAATATATCCATGCATAGTCTTCTGCTCATATAGGCTCATCTTTTCATCTGATGATATGTTGTGGTAGAGTTGTGCGACTTTTTGGGGCATGTATTCTAGGGTATCAGACAAAGAGTGTTGCTCAAGGAGCTGCCTTCCAAGTCTTATGATGTTATCAGCTACATGTATGCAAATTTGGTCAAGGGATACACTGATGCTTAGTGGTTAAAAGATGTTGCCGAAGGAATATGATGCAACATTCAAAGGCATTTTGGATTGATGTTAAACCTCTGCCACCTTGTTTACATTTTAGGTAGAGGCGGTCTACATCACTGTTTATGTGGAAATTATGTGTGCTTGTTAGTATTTTTCAGGTTTTCACATCAATGGCTCAGATTTCATCAAGTGTCCAATCAAGCAGCTCAAATGTTGCTATGAGTACCCTACATCCTTTGAGAATGTTGTAACTAGGTCTTTTTCATCTCATGCATATTCTTTGCATAAAGTTTTAAGTCATCCACAAAGAAACAGTGTGTAATTTTGGCATTTCTGTTCCCTTGTGAACCAGTGAGATACCCTTCAGACTTCCTTAACATGAATGACAAGGTGTTTAAAGAAAGTATAAACAACATCACAGAGAGGCTGTCTCCTTGGAATATGCTTTTGCAATACTGTATTCTATCAGTGATAATATATTCACTCTTTGTGTTTAATTTCAAGATGGTGGCCCACAATGAAATCAGGCCAGCTATGGCTTTGACTATTCTCACTGGAACTTTAGCAAGTTGAAGGGTTTCTAGCATCCATGAGTGGGGAACAGAGTCAAAGGCTTTCTCATAATCTAATCACATTGAATTTAGGTTCCTCCTCTGCTCTTGCACCTCTGACATCATAGTTTTGTTGATTAGCAATTGCTCGGCACATCCCCAGACTTTCTTCTTTGTAGCTGCTTGTTGTGCTGTGATAATGTTATTGGTTTCACAGTGGTCTTGGAGGAAGAGATTTAAACAGGCTGTATATATCTTATACATTAAGTTCTGGTATGCAATTGGCTGGTAGTTTTTTGCCGTGTTGGTGGTTCTGCATTTGGGGATCAATTTTACATACATAAACATTTGAAGCAGCAAGTTGCATATTTGGCGTGGGAGACTATTTATCAAAAATACGATGAATACTAACTCCAACTTTGGAGCCACAACCATCAGCCTTGTTAAATAACTGGTTAATCTCCAGATGAATTAACTGAGGGAGCCTTTTATTTATGACCATAGTGATTTTTAACTGAAACTTGAATATCTCATACAGAGAGTTACTACAAACAACATGGCTGGACACAACATCAACAACACAATTGAGGAATAGAACAAAAACAGAAGTCCATCATGTATGTATGTATGTATGTATGCATGTGTGTATGGATGGATGCATGCATGCATGCCTGTATGTATGTATGTGAAAAGGAATACAAAAAAATGGGACAAGAACGCAAAACATCCAGACAGCTACATGATACAAAAAGGGACAACAAAACATCCAGACAGATGATACAAAAAAAGAGCAAGAAAAAACACGGACGAGTCATTCAAAGTTTTCTTTCCTCAGTTGAGTTCCAGATTATCTTTGTAATTTCAGCTGGTTATACTCGAGATTGCTCCAATCTAGCCAGCCCCAAGGAAAAACTAAGCTAAGAGCACTAGATTCCTTGGAAGAAAGCAGCGAATGTATACGAAAACAAGGACGGGAAAAAAATGGAGAAATAGTACACAAATACAAGTGCAAATAACAGGACATAACAACAGGTGTCTTTCGACTAAGGACGAATTAAATTTAGCTGGCGTGTGTGGAAGTGAAGCCTTACGGCAGGGACATAACCGATGACAGGTATGGGGAGGAATATAGATGTTGCACGGATGGTAGTCGAACCAAGAAAGAAAGGTCAGGCTTGGCCGAACACAGGTCATGTGGAGAGAGAGGAGAGAGGTAGAAGCAGAGGGACAGAATATTTAGGGAGGGACAAGAAAAAAAGAAAAAGGACAGAGTGAAGTGAAAGAGGAGGGAAGGTGAGAAAGAAGAGAAAGCCAGGAAATGTGAGAGAAGGGAAACGAAAGAAAGAAGAGTGGAAAACGAAGTAAGTGTGAAGGGGTATATGTATGTATGTATGTATGGATGCATGCAAGCATGTATGTGTAGCATATGTTTTTGTGTATGTTTGCGTGTACCCTTGTCTTGACATCATGTCATAGTTGTAAATGAGCAAGTTGTTCATTTCCAGTCAACCATACAAAATATGTCAGGCCATGGGGAAATATTACCTTGCTTGGAAACAGGTTGATGACAGAAAGGAGCATCCAGGTGTAGAAAATCTGCCTCAACAAATTTCATCTGATCCATACAAGCACAGAAAAGTAGACATTAAATGAAGATAATACAGCAAGAAAAAAAAAGCAAGTTTGTTCTTTTTCTTGTTAAAAATCAAATCAAATTTGAGTTTAATAGTCAAATCTGTAACAAAATAGTTACAGCAAAAGGTTACTGTAAGAAATCTACATATCTGCCTACAAATGGGTATCATCTACAACTAGATATAGTAATACATGACACCATCAAAAACTGGATATGTTAATACTTGTGACCATCATAAATAACTGGACAAAGGAATACATTTGCAAGTGATGATTCATATTCAAGCCTGCTCTAGATTAGTGATGTTAGAATTGAAACTAAAGGTCTAACTTCTTAGCACAGCTATCATAGCTGGAGCTGACAGCTCAAGTTGAAGTCAGAACTACAAACCAACAATATTCTTGTCAATATTAGAATGTTTCCACTGCTTACAGTGATGAACTGTTCCTTATTGTAGTACTTATCTACAGCAATGCAGACTAGGCTGTTGGCAGTCGTCTTACTTATGGACATAGAACAATGAACCCCCAAACATGTGGGACATATTTACAGCTGGATGTACTGAGATGTTGATAGTTAAATTAACTTGGTTACAGACACTGTACAATGAAATATGCAATGTGGTACCTACATACAGCAAAGTAGACTGTCAGCTGACAGTTAATTTTCTTAGCCATAGACATTGTACAGTGAGGTATATCACCACAAAGTACCTAATTTGTGGCTAGATAGACTTGGTTGAATTGTTTCAGCTATTGACACAGTGTGAAATGGTGACAGAATAGAGCAACTCTTTGACTAATTATTGTGTACCCTGTCAATAGGGCCATCCAGTCCTTGACCAGTCTATTAATGCAGCTTTTATAAACCTACTGTTTATATTGTTTACACTGGAAATAATGCAAACATCAGTTATCATTATCACTTTAGAATCAATTTTCTTTATCTGTTAAGACAAGTCATTTCTCTCCCATAATTGGTATGATGCTATCAGTGTAAATTAGCATGCTACTGTGAGAAGTAACACCATCTGACAGTGCTAATTAAGTAGATAACAATGTTATAATGAGGCTATAAACTGTATTTGAAAGGAGATCATTTAACAGGTTAACTCTTCAACCATGCCAATAACTGCCCTGTAACCTTCTCCTTGAACAAATAACTGTTGGAAGAATAAAATTTAAATTCCCTAAAGGTAAACAAAGTGAAGATAAAGGAGTGAGTAGAATAGCAGTACTCAGTGTACAGGAAGGAGAATTTAAGAACAAATGGCTACAAAAAATTCTATGTGGCTTTTTGTAAACTGTTCTATACATGCTGTGAATAAAAAAAAAATAATAAGACGCCATCTTGTACTCTTACAATTTCAATGCCCACTTCTGTATATACAAAATAAACTAAAAAGAACTAAATTTGTCAAAAATCCAACTTTCAAATGACAATAGTTCTCTTAATGGCTGTTTCAAAGATTCTCATTATAGGTTATTGTAAATATTTGAGTTAACAGGTAATGGGGGTGGGGTTGATACAGGACTCTGTTACCAGTCCAGCTTCACCTATGGTCTAAACATGCCGTTCTCAAGAGTCCGATCTACATAGACCGGTAACATAGAAGGTAACACAAAGTGTTCATTGCTCTGAGCAACATTAAAATGGTAAGTTTGACAAGAGTTTCATTAGCTTGCAGTGTGGAGTTCAAATGTTTTCTGTTAAGCAGGTCATTCATCTGTATACCACTTGTAATAAAAATTAAAACAGAGCTTAATTGGTGAAAAAGAAAAAGCAGTTGATGACTTTAGCAAAATAAACCTTTATTAGCCAACGTGAACAAGAAAATAACTTTTTTATACTCTAGATAGAACATACAGGGGTATCTTCACTTAAGAGAGATCTTGTAATGAAAGGACTATGTGACTCACAGTTTTACATCATTTTATCTTACTGATTATGACATAATTAGATTAACTAAGTTCCATAATGTAAATGGACCTTCAATCATACTTAATTCTATTCAATAGCCATCTACTCTGCCCTGCTTGTTCACAATTCTAGTAATTTTATTCCAACCAGTTATCAGGAGTCTATTGATTATCAAACACTAGATGTAGTGAGTGAATAAAGTATTAGACAACCTACTCATGGGTTACAAATTCAATGCCACAACTGGTATTTTATTAAGTGTCAATTAAAGCATTTCATTGCATTGCCTCAATTCATATAGATGTTGAGAATAAGTAGATTATTTGACAATAGACAAATGTTTTATCCAGGAAGATATATATTTCATCCAAGTTACACCACAAAACTATAGCAAAGTATTTGTTTTAAAAGTCCATGTAAATTTAGGAGACATTCCCCTTCCTCCTTCTCAGCATCATCATTATTATTATTATTATTCAATGTCCATTTTCCATGCTAGCATGAGTTGGATGGTATGATAGAAGCTGGCAAGCCAAAGGGCTGTGCAAAGGTCTAATTTCTGCTTTGGCATGGTCTCTACAGTGAGGTGCCCTTCCTAACACCAACTACTTCACAGAGTGTATTGGGTACTTTTTACACGGTATTGGCACAAGTGAGGTCACTTAGTAACTTGCAAGACAAATCCCTCAACTAAGGAGGCAAGTAATATTGAGAGAGGTGGCTTTTTACCAGGTGTGGAAAGGTTAAAGAATGGTAAAGGGACAGGAACAGGTGTTTTGTTTCAGGGATGATATATGATTACTCCAGCTGGAAAAGAAAAATGATAGTGGTGGAGATGTGTCTGGGAGTACCCTAAAATTACAGGAAGGTGAATATAAGAGAAGTGGTATTGTTGAGTAGGTAAGTTCATGGGAATGTGAGAGGCAAGTGGCAGATAGACAGAGATGGGGATGGAGGGAAATGCAATGAGAGATGAGAGGCATGGTCAGTTGTGAATATCAGTTAGAGGGGAAGATGGAGGAAGCAGATACAGGTCAGGGAAGTAACAGGTGACAGCAACGATGACATGAAATATGTTGAGATAAGGTGCAACAAAGAGATGAACAAAGCCAGAAACAGAGTCAAAGGTACATGAGAGTGGAAACAGTGGGAGATGAATAGAGGTAATGGGGAGGGGCTGTAGGCAAAAAATGACTGGGTGTACAAGGAAAGGTTAAAGGGTCATTCAGTAAAAAATAAGGTGGTAAGGGATGATGCTGAGAATGCAAAGGAAAAAAGGAGTGGTTTCAGGAAGAGTGAGTGGTAAGGTATGAAGTATGGGCAGTTTTGCTCTTATAATTTGCAGCAGCTGAGTAAGTAGTGCCTTAGACAGAAAAGTGATGGCAGGATGAGTGTGAGGAAGATGGGCAGTGGTGCTCGTCATGAGCAGATTGGGTGAAGGAGCATATACATAAGCAGTATACCTTTAGGACCTCATTTTTGCTAAGATGGACAGGTTTTCTCAAGCACTACATATTGGTTACTTGCATTAATCTTTAACCCTTCCATTACCGTATATCTACTGATGTTTACATCAATTTAGTAAAAATGAAGAATTTAGTAAAGTAACTCTGTTATTATGGAGCTGGTGTCTGAAACATAAATTAACATGAAACTTTGATGAAAGTTTTTGAGTGAGATCACTTAAAACCAGAAATCTGTATCAAAGAACCAGAGTCAGTCTCAAGTGGGTTGGTTTCAAAAGGATTAAACAGAAATCATAGTAGCCACCTTCAAAAATAAGAATTTCAAATATCAATTTTTCTTTCATTGACCAAATACTCCACCTGTAAACCAAACTTGTTAAGCACAAACACTTTGAAACTATGGGTATAAGTGTTTTTGGAATACCCAGCCATTCGCATGTGTGTGTGTGTATATGTATATATATATATATATATATAAATATATACATATATTTATATATACGAGTGGGTGGACAAATGAAAGAAGAGCACTCAACACATTTATAGAGTTACATACACACACACACACACACACACACACATTATCAGTCAGTTGGCTGAGAGTCTGAAAAAAAAAGCACACTCTAAAATAGAATTTGAGTAGTTATACTTTTATATTACCAAGTAGTATATTCCTGATTATGGCATATAACCCATCAGAAAGTTACCATTGGTTCAATGGTAACTTTCTGGCTGGTCAACTTTACTTTCATTGACCAAATACTCCACCAATAAACCAAACTTGTTAAGCACAAACACTTTCACCATGACAGAGTGTCATGTTTACCCCTTTTGAAATAATCATACACTTATCCTGTAAGGTCTTTGTCTTACACCTTTCCTAGGGTCAATAAAAGAAAACACCAAAAACACTAGTCAGATAATACACTGGTGTCAGCACTGATTATTTTCTTAACTCTTCAGTAACCCTTTTCCTCAAATTTGCAAATATTATTATTATTATTATTATTATTATTATTGTTAAGGTGGCAAGCTAGCAGAATTGTTCCCACACCAGACAAAATGCTTAGTGGTATTTTGTCTGTCTTTACGTTCTGAGTTCAAATTCCACCAAGGTCGCTTTGCTTTCCATCCTTTCAGAGTCAATAAAATAAGTACCAGTTATGTACTGGAGTCAGTGTAATTGACTTGCCCCGTCCCCCAAAATCTCAGGCCTTGTGTCTATAGAAGAAATGATTATCATTATTATTGTTGTTATTTACAATTCTATACATTATTTGTCCATGGTAATGTGGCTAAGAAGTTTGCTTGGCAATCACAAGATTTTGGGTTCAAACATCTTGTGCGACATCATGTTACCAGTCAACTCCAGTTTTGTAAGTCAAATCAGGTAGATAAAATCAGATGGATTGATTTCATATGGGATTTGGGATTTGTTGTGAAGGAGGGAGTGCTTGTCATACAGTGTCATGTTAAGTCTGCTTGAAATTATGGGTATAAGTGTTTTTGGATTACCCAGCCATTCGCAGTGAACAAATGAAAGAAGGGCACTCAACACGTTTATTGAGTTACATACACACGCACACACATTATCAATCAGTTGGCTGCAAGTCTGAAAAAAAAGCACACTCGAAAATAAAATTTGAGCAGTTATACTTTTATATTCCTGATTATGGCATATAACCCATCAGAAAGTTACCATTGGTTCAATGGTAACTTGTTACATCCCATAACCAGGAGTATACTACTCAACAATATAAAAGTGTGTGTGTGTGTCTATATTGGTGGGGACAGCTTTTCTTATAAACATGCTGTATTAAAAACAGGACTATGGTCTAGTAATATTTTTCATGAAACTATTTAGGGTTTTTTTTGTTTGTGCAAGTTCCTTAGTTTGTTTAGAAATGTAGAGTTTACAAATTCATCACGAACTTAGACACTCATGCTATCACCTTTTGAATGAAGTGGTGTTGGTATGTATTGCTGCTGCTACCTCAGAATTTGAGTTTTTTGCCATTAGCTCTATGCATCATTAGTCAGGGAGTATTTTATTTATGTTTGTGATTACTGTAAGTAGTTGGTGTGCTTATTTTAACATTGTGCTCAGCTATAAGTATTACTTCCCTCCCTAATCGTCTATTTTTGTGGAGATTTCCGTACAGGATACATGTGTTGTAAAAACTAATGTTTCTCACCTGGTCTTTGTTTTGTGTGACGTAGTTTGACAAAAGTGAGGAGTCAATTTTATTGATTCCCAGTAATTTAGTGGTATTTATATTGCTGATGCCAAGGAGTTGAAAGGCAAAATTCGAATTCAGAACGACGCGAGAGAACAAAATACCACAAAACATTTTCTCTGGTACGTGAACATGTTTACGACTGCAACAAAGTAAATGTAACACATGCATGTTGACTATAATAGGTTATTATGAGGTGGAAGTACCAGGTCAACATGTTGACAGTATAATTATCATAGCTTCAACAACAAATCATGGACGAAATCTGCCAGTACAACAAAAGGAATGTTCATAATGTATCAACACAAATATGTAGAGAAATAACAGCTTTTAATCTAAGGGGAAAAACTCTTGCGAAACAGCTGCAAAAATCACTAAAAAAAAACTCTCTTGAATTCATTGCGACAATTTCGATGCTCTATTCCTTTTCCTTTTTCCTGAGGCGCTATGTGCTAGGGGACTCCAAGGAGAGCGTGACAAAGACAAGGAAATTTCCACGACCGTCAGCTTGTACACGCTGAAGTTCAGCTTGCCCGGGACGCCAGCAACCTTAGGGCTAGCACTGACACCATGTTCTTACTATTTTAAACAAACATCTACACATACAACAAATTAAGTTACAGCTATTCTCTAAGATATGCATACACATGTAAGTTTTCCTAATGACTTCCTCAGAAGGGAAAGGATATACTCATAATTTTCGTAGGCATTCTGAGACTTACAAGATTAATCATCCTCATCACCAGCATTTAATGTCCTTTTTTTCCATGTTGGCATGGGTTGAACGGTTTGACAGGAGCTGGCAAGCCAGAAGACTGTGTCAAGCTCTACTTTTACTTTCTTTTTTAGCATGGCTTTTAGGGCTGGGTGCTCTTTCTAATACTAGCCACTTTATAGGGTTTATTGGCTGCTTTTTACATGTCACCAGCAGCAGTGATGTTCCGGTGATAATGGCAGTTGATATTCTACTTAAATTACTATAATTTGAGGAGTAAAGGAAAATACGAGCATGGCTGTGTGGTAAGATGTTTGCTTCCCAATCACATTGTTTTGGATTCAGTCTCATTGCATGGCACCTTGGGCAAGTGTCTTCAGCTGTAGCCTCAGCCAACCAAAGCCTTGAATAGATTTGATAGACAGAAACTGAAAGAAGCCCATCATGTGTGTGTGTGTATACATATATATATATATACGTAAATGCTCAATACTGCATTGGTGGATAAAATTTCTTTGTGTGTATTAAAGCTACCATTGGTTTTGTTAAGAAAATATCTTAACAATTTTTCAAGCTGATCACATGGAGGAATGGTGTTCATCTCCATTTTGGATGAAAACATATATTTATATATGTGTATATGTCTTTGTGTCTGTGTTTATTCTCATTGCTTGACAACAGGTGTTGATGTGTTTACATCCCCATACCTTAGCAGTTTGGCAAAAAGAACTGATGCAATAAATACCAAGCTTTAAAAAGATAATTGCTGGCATTGATTTGTTCAGCTAAAACCTTCAAGGCAATGCCCCAGCATGGCCACAGTCAAATGACTGAAATAAGTAAAAAGATAAATGGGATATCAGATTAGTGCTATTCTGGGAAGGAACAAGAGAGAATAGAAGTTGCTGTGTAGTTAGCAGGACATGGTTTGCAGTACGGATGATGACAAATGAGATGATTGTATCAAAGGGTGCTTGAATGGAGCTGATATACAACTAGCTGGTTCTAAGGAATGGAAGCCATTACTGAAGTAATAGAAAAGCAGAGGAAAAAAAACTTATGTAGATTAAAGGTTCAAATGTATTGGTAAGTGAGTCTTTAATGATCGGTTTCTTTGGCTTTCTTTTGGATGTAGTCTAGAATGTTTATGCGTAGCAACAGCACCACACAGACATGGGAACAGTATTCTGTCATGGGCCTAGTTGGACTTCATGGAAAGTAAGAAACAAATTGCCATTCACGTTTTCTCTCTCTCTATATATATATATATCATATTATATACCTTGTCAATGAATCAGAAAAAAAGCACACTCTAAAAGAAATGTTGAACGGTTATACTCTTATGTAGCTAAGTGGTATATTCTTGGTTATGGCATATAACCAATCAGAAATTTACCATTGGTTACACATCTACTGCTGCACATGGAATACAGAAATTAAACTGACACGCTGGCTGGAAGCACATAGCCTCTTTAATGCTGGAGGTAAATATATAGTTTGTGTCAGTTTGGTGGTGAATAAAACTACAATATAAAAAAAGCTTTTTGAGAGAGTTACCTACCCTTATATCATTCCAGCCATAGCTGAACTGAGTCAGTTGTGCCTGCTTTCTTTTCTTCTTTTACTTGTTTCAGTCATTTGACTACAGCCATGCTGGAGCACCGCCTTTAGTCGAGCAAATCGACCCCAGGACTTATTCTTTGCAAGCCTAGTACTTATTCTATCGATCTTTCACGCCGAACCGTTTAGTTACGGGGACGTAAACACACCAGCATCGGTCGTCAAGCAACGTTGGGAGAGACAAACACAGACACACAAACATATATATACATATATATATATATATATACACACACACACACACACACACACACACACACACACACACACACACACACACACACACACACACGTTTATATATATTTTCGTTTTTGGATTTGGTTTGCAAGATTTTTTATGTGATTTCATGTGTTGAAGCATATTCTGTTGTGTCTGGGGGAATCATTTTTTTGTCATGCCTTAAAATTTAACACACTCACTTTTAAATTTACACTTATTTTTATTTTCCTAAAATTTTCGTTGCGTCTTGCAACCTTTTCAATAGTCAAGACTATTGAAAAGGTTGCAAGATGCAACGAAAATTTTAGGAAAATAAAAATGAAAATAAAAATAAAAATAATAAGTGGAAATTTTAACGGTGAGTGTGTTAAATTTTAAGGCACGAAAAGAAAATGACTCTCCCTAGACACAACAGTATATATATATATATATATATATATATATATATATATACGATGCAATTCAACGAACACAAAAGCTGAAAATTTTATAAACATGTTTAAATGTGCAACAAAAAAAGTGTATTCCATTTTCCTTGGTATTTGAAAAGTTGCATATCCACTTTTTGAAGATATTAGTTTTAAAGGAGAAATTTTAATAACTGCACTGTTATCCAAGATGGATGAGAGAGAGAGAGAGGGAGAGGGAGAGAGAGAGTGTGTGTGTGTGTGTGTCCCAACATCATTTGTGCTTGATTGTAACTATCATGTAAACAGTGTCATTCATTTCCAATGTTTGCAAGAACACGTCTGGCCATAGTGAAATATTAGCTTACTAGGAAACAGGCGATGGGTGGGGGCAGGAACAGCAACCAGATGTAGAAAATCTGGACATTAAAATGATGATACTGATATATATACACACACACACCCACACATATATATACATACGTATAAATATATATATATATATACATACATATATATGTATGTATACACACACACACACAAGTAACATTAACCTCTCACTGGTTCTAGTCATAAGAATGCAGCCATACTGGAGCACTGCCTTGTAGGATTTACTATATCATGTTGAAGTCAATACTTATTTGTAAACAATCATTCTTTACATCTTTTATTGAACTGTTTATCAGCCTGCTAAGTTATGGGGCATAAAGGTTCCACTGGTGCAAACAGAAAGACAGATATAAGCTGGGCTTCAACATAGTTTCTATCTACCAATTCCATTTAAAAAAGTACTGATTAACACAAAGCTATATAATAGAACACACAAGCCCAAACTGCTATGCAGTGAAATTGTTCCCAAAATCAAGTGACTTCAAAGCAAACTTTTTAAGCAAAGAACCATACTTCTATCAATATGCTCAGACTTAATATTCATTTCAAATTTTGGCACATGGCCAGAAGTTTGAGGGGAAGGGATAAGTCGATTACATTGACCCCAGTACTCAAATGGTACTTATTTTATCGAACTTGAAAGGATGAAAAGTAAAGTTGACTTTGGTGGAATTTGAACTCAGAACTTAAAGACAGACAAAATGTTGCTAAGCAGTTTGGCATGCTAACAATTCTGCCAGCCCACAGCCTGAATAATGTTTTCAAATTTTGGCACAAAGCCAGAAATTTTGTGGGAGAGGATAAGTCAATTACATCAACCCCAGTACTTGACTGGTACTTATTTTATCGAAGCCACAAGGATGAAGAGCAAAGTTGACTTTCACATTCTCAATTTTGAACTCTCAATGTAATGACAGACTAAATACAGCTAAGCATTTTCCCAGCATGCTCATGATTCTGCCAGCCCACAGCCTTGTTCAGACTTGATATTAGTTTCATTATTCATGTTATATTTGAATAAAGACATTAACTACCACACCTGCAACACACACAATAACATCAACCTAATAATGACAGTAACCACAGACTGACCAACAATTAGTAGTAGCAGTAGCCTTTGTTTAAACTCAAACTAATCACTAATCACCTCTGAAAACTACAAGAGATGAAAAGCTCATTTAGGATTTGAAAAGAGAGAAAAACAGTTCATTCAATGGTTACAGTTGGTTAGCAGGAAACTTGAATAATGAAGCTGTAGGAGTGTAAATACCAACAACCACATAACTTCTATTGAGTATGCACTTCCTTGTTTACATATTAATATTGATGGTTCTAGGTAAATTCGTCAACAATTCATCTACAACAATTTGTGTGTGGTTGTATGTTTGTGTGGTTGTGTGTGTGTGTGGTTGTGTGTGTGTGTGTGGTTGTAGATGAATCGTATCCATAGATAAATTGCTGTGGGTGAATTATTGTAAATGAATTGTAGACAAATTCGTTGGGTACATAATATTGGTATATATACATATAAATATATATATGCATAAGATAAATCTGAGCAAATATTTATATATATGTGTATATATCTCCAAACCATGCCATCATGGAACATTGATATTAAAAAATCATGACATACATACCATAGAAACTATGCCATAACAAACATTGGAGCTTGATGCAGTCCTCAAGATTAGATCCTTTCAAACCATCTAACCCATGCCTCCATGGAAGATGGATGTTAAACAATGACAATAATGATGATGATGACAATGATGATGATATATAAACATATATATATATTTAGAACACATCAACACTTCAAGTACAGGTATGGTGATGCAAACAGGAAAAATAGAACTTTTATTAATATTTAGCTTGCGCTAAATATATATAAATTAGAAATTATCTAATTATAAATCTCACAGAGAATTAAGCAGCAGTGTTACGATAAAGCAGGTGTATACTGTGAACTTAATGTGACAGTCCCAATAAGGGAATCATACTGCTGCTATTTAGCCCTAGGAAGCTGGACCGCTTCCTGTCGGCCTTGACACATTTCCTGTGTCCTTATATTTGTGAGGGGGAGACAAGCACCTCTACCCAGCCTAGTCTGCATTCAGGGACATGTTTCTGAGTCATTGCTCATCATCAGCCTGAAGTAGCAACACCAGTTGGCTGAAGTCCCTGAATGCAGACTAGGTTGGGTGGGGGTGCTTGTCTCCCCCTCGCAAATATAAGGACACAGGAAATGTGACAAGGCCGACAGAAAGCAGTCCAGCTTCCTAGGGCTAAATAGCAGCAGTATGATTCCTTTATTGGGACTGTCACATTAAGTTGACAGTATACAACTGCTTTAAATATATATATATGACAGGTTTCTTTCAGTTTCCATCTACCAAATCCACTCACAAGGCTTTGGTCGGCCCGAGACTATAGTAGAAGACACTTGAGCAAGGTGCTATGCAATGAGACTGAACCCAGAACCACACAGTCACTCCTGCGCCTATGTCTATGTATGTGTGTGTGTGTATATATATATATATATATATGTATATGTATTGTTTGTTTTTATGTTCAATAATAAAAGCAATTTTACATTAATCTGACGGGTTACTCTATACTTTTGCAGAGTACAAACTTATTCTTATACAAGAATGTTGTTGGCAGTGACTCGGAAATTTTGGCCAGCTAAGCCATCGTCAGACAACAATGCATTAGAATTAGTTTTGCCTTTATATAGTCTGTTAAAATCACCTTTAGGTGTGTGGGTTTGACTGGGGTGGTAATTAGGTTTTTATGAAAAGGTGTTTTGGGAAAATTTTTTTTGATTAAATTTGGTGTTTACTTACAAAGTTGTACATGCATGAATAAACTCTAAACAACAACCACCTCAAATTTAATCAATAAAAATTTTATCAAAAATATCTCAAACCCACACACCCAAAGATGATTTTAACACAACAAAGACTATATAAAGACAAAACTAACTCTAATGCATTGTGGTTCAATGATGGCTTAGCTGGCCAAAACTTTGGAGTCACTGTCAACAACATTCTTGTATTATATATATATATTGCCAGTAGTTCATATACCTAAAAAAGAAGCATACTCTAGAACATTAGAGCAGTAATATATTTTTGGGAAGGTTGATTGTTATGACTAGTCAGAGGGTGACCATTCTCCAGCCATTTGTGTCTAACGAGTCGCCTATATGGCTAAGTGCTTTATAGGTGCAAAACCAATGGTCAATCTCTGACCAGTCATAACAATCTACCTTCTAAAAATATATATATATATATATAAACAAACACACACATTTCAACCTCATAAATAGTGCTTACAGATTTTTATAAACAATCACTCATTAATAATTCACCTTTTCTGCTTGGTTTATTTCACAGCAGTAAACAACCTCTTAACATTCAATTAGCAGAAGAATGCAATTTTACAAAATTTCATATCTCCTCTCTAACTGAAACCTTTATAAAAGCATTAGAATTTTACTGGCCACACAAAAGATAAATCTGTCCCTTCAACTGACAAAAGTATTCCCACAAGCTACAAAAATTGTTCTTACAAGAAACAAAACTATCCCCATAAGGAATAACACGATCTCAACCAGTGACAAAACATTTTCTTTGGTCCCTACTTTTACATTTGTCAGTCAGACAGAGAATTATGGGCAACATGAGGGGCACTAGGTTTCACCTAGAAAAGGCTTTGAAAGTTGTGTTTCTTTGTTTGTTTTTTATCTAAAGCCATTAAAAATGTTGAGATTTCAATTCAGCATAAATGAGTCACATAATGAAGAGAAATACATGCTCTGTCTAAAGATTCATATTTGGTAGCTTTCTTTTTTCTTTTCACTTCTTTTTTTTCTTTACTAGTTAACATCCCCTGCACCATATTAGCATGGATGAGAAATCTACCATTTTGTTTTTTTATTTTTGAGTTTTTTTTTTCTTTTTCAAATTTAAACATATACACACAGCTGGAAAATAAGCTTTGAAATTGAACGCCCTTTCTATTATTAACCATTCAATTATGAATTTATATATCAGATGTACAAACTGAAGCAAGCGATGTTTGTGTGCGTCTTGCTATACATTAGCTGTAGTAATAATTGAACTCTTGACAACTGCCTCAGTTTGATTCTACTTTTCAGTAGGAACTAGTTTCAAGTTCTGTATGTGGGTAAAAGCATATTCCTTGATTTAGTTACCTACCAAGCGTTATTTAAAGAATGTGGTGACAGTGTGACATCCTTATGATCAACCCCAGCTATAACTTACCATATCCGTAACTTAATACAGCTATAAGTTACCACTCTAATAACCCAGTTGAAGAAACAGTGTTTTCTGCAGTCTGTATGGGTTTATAAGTCCAGTGCTTAGCTCTGGTCTTCTGGTATTTAATCAAATGAGAGATAAATTATCACTGGGATAGAGTAGCAGCTTATCTCAGGTAAGACTCAAGATCTGCTACTTAACAACTAGATAAATTCAAGTATGTTGATTTATCTTACATACAAATACAAGACACCAGTAGTCAAGCTGAACTTGAGACCAAGAAATTTGGTAGTTCACTACCTCAGCCACTTCTCTGAATTGAATTAGGTTATTATGACATGGAGTTATGGTCAAGGATCGTTAACACAACTGATTTTTGTTACTGATTTTTTTTTTGTCCGAAGTTCTACCAAAAGTGTTAGGGCATGGGAGAGGACAAGAAAGCAAGAGAGATAGGGGGAAGGAGAGAGAATGCTCCTGCAACATTTCAAGAGATTAATTACCTTTTACAGTTAAAATATAGTTCTCAGAATTAAATTTAGTCATCTGGCTTAGAATGTCTTATATGGTCCCATGAAAGATAGCAAGCTTGTCCTTTACTGAGATCATGCCACCCGACAGGGCCAGACTCACAATCAGCACATATCAAGTACTTGACAGTTCCAACAGTGTTTGAAAATCCAATATTTTCAAAGTTGTACATGTTATCAATCCTCCAGCAATCAATAAGTTTATCTTCTTCATCATATACTTCTGTGACATTACTACTTCCATTTCCATCCTTTTCTTCCTTTGAACCTTTTTCTAATGGCAGGAGAAACTGTAAAATAACAAATAAGATGCATTTCAAAATCTAACAAATAATTTTTTTTTAGCTTGTTTGTTTGTTTACACAGATACATTTATATAATTATCAAATGTTTACTATATTTTCTTTTCAAAGTGTGCAAGACAGAAGACTATGCCGGTACAGACATGTAATGAATGAAGACAGTTGTGTCAAGATGTGCCAATCTCTAAATGTAGAGGGAACATGTGTAAGAGGTAGACTCAGGAAGACAAGGGATGAATTGGTGAGAAAGGATCTTCAGATATTGGGCCTCACAGAGGGGATGACAGGGATCTGAGACTCTTGGCAGTTTGCTGTACTTGAGAAGACGCATCAAGCTAAGTAAAAGCATGGTTATCCTTGCATACAAACATGTTCTCTGCATCCCTCTCCCGCTGAACACCTCTAATCTTGCAGGCTCATGGGTACTGGTGCCATATAAAAAGCACCCATACTGGTATCACATAAGCATACCCATGCTGGTGCTGCATAAAAGCACCCAGTACATTCTGTGAAGTGGTTGGTGTTAGGAAGGGCATCCAGTCATAGAAACCGTGCCAAAACAGACATGGATCCTGGACAGCTCTTCAGCTGGCCAGCTCCTGTCAAACTGTCCAACCCATGCCAGCATGGAAAACAAACATTAAATGATGATGATGAGTTTAGAATTCAACATCATCATCACTTCATTTTTGTATTTGGTTTGCAAGGTTTTTTTATGTGAATTCATGTATTGAAACAAATTTTGTTGTGTTCGTCAAAGTTCTTTCATCGCCATTCACAACTATTTCAGTGATTTCTTTTTGATGAATAAAAAACAACAAACAATTGACTGTTTAACCAACAAGTTAAACAAATGATCAACTAGTCAGATTAAACTAATGTGAGTGTTATTAATAATGGTGTAATGAATCTCCCTAGATACAACAAAATCATCATCACAGTAGTACGTTTGTAACTTGGTTCTTGCTGTAGACATTGAGATTTCAACAGCATTACGGATTCTGACTTCAACAAAGGAGGCTCCATGCTTCTACCTGATATTAATTTGTCAGTGTTTTATAAACTGTTGTGCATGGAAGTACCACAGCTTTTACAATATCTCCTAATATAATAATGAACGTAGTGTTTTTATATATTTGTTATATATATATATATATATATATATATATATATATTTGTCCTAAATCACACTGGACGGAGGAGGAGAAAGTAGTATAAGTGAAGGGAGAGGAGAGAAAATTGTGATTCAGTGAAGGAGAGGTAGTGAGAGTAATAGCCCTGACTGAAAGGGAGTAAGAGAAAGGAAGTGGCAAAGAGCACGTCGTGTATCTTCTGTTTTTCTCTGCCACAACATATGAATGAGAAAGGAAGGGGTGAAAAAAAATCAGCATTTCAACTCTAAGTATATGTGTGTATGTGTGTGCATGTACAAGGGAAGTATGTGAATATATGTGAACATTGACAAGCATATTAATTTGATTTACCATCCATATCTTCTATTATAATAATACTCTTGTGTATTTCTCCATCGCAACATATGAATGAGAAAGGAAGGGGTGGTGGAAAACTTGGTAGTGATGGAAGTTCTATGGTGAAAAAAAAAATCAAACAGCGTTTCAACTCAGCGTGAGTATTTGTGTGTGTATATAAATGGGAGTCAGGTGAATGTGTGTGAGTGTGCATGCAATGGAAGTGAGATGGTGAACATTCAATGCTAAAAAGAATAATCAAACAGCATTTCAACTCTGTGAGAGTCTATGTGTGTATGTGTGTGCATGTACAAGGGAAGTATGTGAATGTTTGTATGTGTGATTATTATGTACCTTATTTTCTACTTTATATATAAAATACTACATATGCCATCATTTTTGATGGCATGGGGTCAGCTAGTTAATATATAATGACCATTAGTTATTGATTGGAAATGAAAATAAAGTTAATAGATCAATAAATTCTGAAAAACTGACCAAGTTTTTCTTGTGACTAATATATGACATGCATGTCACCACAGGCTTTTTAGTGACATGCAATGGACATCAAAAGATAAAACTCTCCCTCTATAAATATTTACCTTAAACTAAAATATGTATATACATTCAAGTAACACTCCAAAGGAGTATTATTAAAAGAATTTAAATTTCAGTATGTGTTAAGGTTTACCATCACTGAACTAGACAAAACAGTACTTTTTTTTCTTTTTATAATAGGCATTAAAGTTAATTGAATTAAAAATATTACTGATTTATATTTTACTGAATAAAGGACAAAATAAACTTGGTAAGGATATAGCAAGGATATATATAAAGGACAAAATAAACTTGGTAAGGATATAGCAAGGATATATATAAAGGACAAAATAAACTTGGTAAGGATATAGCAAGATATGGATCTGTTTACAATCAAGAATTTAACTTGTTCTGTATCAGCTATTTCTATTATCCTTGGACACTGTAAATATTGATTTATAAAAGATCTCATAGAAGAATTTGGTAAATCAATTCACAATGAGTTTGCCAAATTCTTCCATGAAATCTATGAATATTTGTTTACACAGACCACCTCCTGTTACCTTGAATCCTGGATTTTAACAAATATTGATATGCAATTTGCATAAAACTTTATTTTCATTTCCAATCAATAACTAATGGTTATTATATATTAACTAGCTGACCCCATGCCATCAAAAATGACAGTTAATTGTAGTATTTTATATATAAAGTAGAAAATAAAGTACATAATAATCACACATACAAACATTCACAAACTTATTGTGCAAAGCAACACTCATATATGTGAATGAGTGTGTAAAGCTGCATTGTACATATATATATAAATACAGTTATCCATATACATAAATACAGTTATCTAAATATATAAATACAGTTATCTAAATATATAAATACAGTTATCTAAAGAAAACAATCTTCAATACCTCCTGTTGGGGGATTGCTGGAAAATTCAAATGGATCATACTTTTTTCAAAACCAGATCTTAATATGGACCAACACCAGAAGGAATTACATCCATCATCACATCATATCATATAACAATATTTGCTTCTTCTAGTAATTTGTATCAGTACAAGTGTTTGGTTCTTGGAATCTCCTCAGTATTTGAAGAATTTTAGGTAATCATTAGTAATCTCTTCAAATCTTAACCTAACATAAATAATATTGCAGATGCAAGATTTGGTATGAGGTGCTATGCTGATCAGAGGGTCAAGAAGTTAGTGATCATATCATCTGGAGAAACCAAAAACAAGGAAGTACCAATCAATTTATTTAACTCAGTTCATTGTTAACAAAGAAATAGGGAATATTAATTTGCAAGGCATCAGATGGCTCAGAAAAATTCATGCAGGCCATATCTGACATCAAGCTCATACCTTGAGGAAATACATAAGATCCTTATTATGCAGATCCATATAGTCATGGAAAGTTTGAATGTGAATAAAGTTTACAGATTGAATCAACTGATGAAAGTGTCAATGAGGATTTCAAGGTGTCACAAAAGAGCTAACCTGACAAGGAGTCATCTGAATTATAGCATGGCTTATGAGGGTCTACAAGAATAAACAAGCAATCAGACACCATTCTTAGTGTGAATATAATATGAAAAAGGCAAGATACAACTTCATACAGTAGTATTGCCTGTTAAACATAAAATATGTGCTTACTATATCACATGGCCCAACCCAGTGGTCAGATGACATGTTCTATTCGTCATGGCTACTAGTTCAATGAAAGGAATTTTGATATTCAGTTAAAAGTCAACTTGAAAAAAGTAAGGGAGCTCTTGCACCTTTGGTTTCATTTTTGAATAAACACTTTACAATGAAACTACATTATTAGACATTGAACAAGCATGTTACCAGATGTATTGCAGTAGGTATGCTATGCTACACAATAAGTGTGTGTGTGTGTGTGAGTGTGTGTGCGCGTCCGTCCATGCATGCGTGTGCGCGCACGCACACAAACTTGGAGCCAACACTAAGTACAAGCAATGTAAACACTTTCTCTTTATATCTTCACAGACAGAGAAAAAGATCAGCTAGATAAGTTTCACTCTTGTGTTGGGATACCATCAGCACCTGAGTATTGTCTTAAACTGTCCATAAAGATATATTGAGCCCAAGGATTTGAACCATTTTTTCTAAATCATCAGTGGAGAGCAATTAGTGAACCACAACTGAAACATAATTTTCCTGTGCATGATCTGTTTATCGACCAATCGATTTGTAGCAGATCAGGTCACCAAGTCAGAACATCAAGTGTCCTTGAGATTCATG
Source organism: Octopus bimaculoides (assembly GCF_046866305.1). Classification (NCBI taxonomy): domain Eukaryota; kingdom Metazoa; phylum Mollusca; class Cephalopoda; order Octopoda; family Octopodidae; genus Octopus; species Octopus bimaculoides. The sequence continues at coordinate 74,727,815 of NC_142930.1, read as the reverse complement.
CACTTTTCTCTCGTGATTTTTCACTAAAGATCTTCGCAGAGTGTTGGGGAAAACTGAAAAACTTACACCTCACTTCTTGCCGAGCAAGCCAGAACAATCACAGAAGTTGAGAGTGGCTAGAGAGCACATAACTCACTTGCCACAGGCCAGTACACCAGAGCAGATTTTCAGCAAGATTTGGTGGATTTACATCTCTGTCTTTTGCTGAGTAAAAACTGTTAAAGATACATTAATTCATTTCTCACCACAAGCAAGCCAGAAATTTTGAGTAGATTCAGATAAACTCATATTTTGACTTCTTTTTGGAAGGAATACGTAGAACAAAGTATTGAAGGCTAATCTCAAAACCCTGAACCTTACAAAGAGATGACAGAGGACTGAGATATGTGGCTCATTGCTGCTCTCAAGACCCTCCCACTACAACAGAATTGAGATCCCAAAACCAAGGTACCACAAAAAAGCACTGGTAATGGTGTCACATAAAAAGCACCCAGTACACTCTGTAGAGCAATTGGTTTTATGAAGGGTATGTAGCTGTTGAAACCAAGCCAAAACAGATTGTGGAACCTGGTGCAGCCCCTGGCTTTGCCAGTTCCTGTCGAACCGTCCAAGTCATGCCAACATGGAAAACAGACGTTAAATGTTGATGATGGTAATGATGAAGAACTCACTGAGTAAGCCATTAATGCCGGTGGAATTTAGACAATATGAAAGTCAATCCCTATATCCTAAGTCTCTACCAGTGAGCATCTGAAAACCCTTGATTATATGTTCAGCCTCTTCTTAAATATATTACAAAATGTTTGCAAGTTTTGCATCTGTTTATAATTCACACAGCCAACCTAATTCATTATAATCTCACACCAAAGATCACAGTAACAATGAAAACCTAACTAATATACATCTCAGCAACAAAGATACTGTATATAAAGACAAGGGTTTACATTTGTCTACACATAGTGTTAGCTGAAAGTCTATAGATATATTTTGTAGCACAGTATTGCAGTGAAGCACAACACTTACGTAGTCAAGGATAATGCTATGTTTCTGAAGTGAAAAAGTTGCAGTGCTTTGTCCCATTTCGAAATAGTGTAATTTGGTCTACAATTGCTTTATTTTTCCAATTTGCCTTTTCCAAACAAATTCTGAGATTGCTCCTGTTTTCCATTTAAAGGGACCCTGTTAAACAGTTCAAAATGTACAACTGATGTTTTGATGTGTATTCTCTAGCTGGCCAAGACCATACCCAAAGAGACCTCAACTTACCACCTTGAGCTTTAAGAACTCACACTAATGATAGACTGGATTGTACCTGTGTTTAGGATAGATCTAAGTAAGTAAGGTTAGTGGTTGGTATGGAAACAGTTATTAATACATCGTCAGGTAGGCTGTAGTGAGAAAAACGCAAGTTGTATGAAGTAGATTTAGAGTAGATACTTAGATAGTAGAGTTTGTTTATACTGATGAAAAGGGTACTATGGAAATGTGGTCGTCGTGCATTCGATAAGTGCAAGCCTACTTGTTTAGCAGATGGCTTTCCGGCACCCTTGGTGCAAAGAGGATACAGAAATTAGTTACAATAAACGGTGCGATTATGTGAACCGTAAGCACCATTTCAATAATCCTCTCTACTATAGGCACAAGTCCTGAAATTTAGGAGAAAGGTGTTAGTCGACTACATCAAACACCCCACCTCCAGTACTTGTCTAGTACTTATTTTATCGACCTTAAAGGATGAAAGCCAAAGTTGACATCGGCGGCATTTGAACTCAAAATATAAAGCCGGAAAGTATGTCGCTAAGCATTTTGTGCGGTAACGATTCTGCCAGTTCGCCACCTTAAACGTTTCAATAATAACATACTTGACAATATGCTGCTTGATGAGGTGATGACAAAATTACCAAAATTATCATGGCTTGACAATTAAAACATAAATAAAATTTAAGATAACTAGTAATAAAATGCATAGAAACTATTTAGTTTCAAAAAGTGAATTTTTTGAAGTGTAAAACCTTGAAATTTTTTTGTAGATGCGCAACAGAGCAAAGATAACTTGGTTGGTATACGCCCCTGATGGTTTTAAATATGGATAATTAGAAGTTTAACATATACTATAGAACATTTAAAAATGACAATGGATCAATGATACAAAAAATACAAAAACTGAACATTAAATGTTCCTTAATACTCACTTTTTGCCTCACATAATTACCATTTCCTGGAGTCAACATAAGACTCGGGCATCTGGTGCAGTAGACCTTCGTTTTGTTTTTACCGTTATCACCTAATCTGTTGCTGTATAAGGATTTTATTCTCATGATATCGGTGTCATTGTTATTATCGCAATTATCTTCTGCCATTCTATAACAACACTATCGATGTCTTAATATTACAATATAACAATTGTTTACTGTAAATCCCATTAAACATGCGGTAATAAGACGAGAGAATACACGGCAACTAGTTATACTTGACTGCAGAGGTTCACCTAAATAGTCGTCACACGAACAGCATGTCACAGAAGCAATAAATGTTTTGGGACTAGAAGGTTCCTGATACCTGTGGAGTATCTCCTTCTCCCATTACAATATGTTAATCTGTGCTAACCTGAACGGAAGGTTAGTTCGGGTTAGCATATTTAATTGATGTTTTAGGAATGATGGGATGAAATTTTCAGTTCGTCACAGTATCAAAGAGTCAATATCCAACCATATATTTGTTTTCCTTATTTCCAACTTCTGAAGTTATTGACAGTTTTTTTAATATACTTTTACTTATATAACATGGCTAGCACGTACATGCACGGAACTTTCAATGTTCTCTATAATTTTATTGTCAGTAATTAAAACAATTTTATAAGCCACTTAGGGAATATTCAATATTGCCCAAATTTCTTCCGAAACCTCGTACATAATTTCAACCGCACAATTTAATATAAGTATTTCATTAACTTAGTTCAAATAATTCTGATAACCACTAGATTCCTGGTGAAAATCAGTTAATTTCACTTATTCTTTTAATTTTTTTACTTGAAGAATTTTTAGTCGAAGGAATCTATTCCAGTACTTATAATTTTTGAATTACCAGTGCTTATTCTATCGGTCTCTTTTTGCCCAACCATTAAGTTACGGGGATGTAAACACACCAATACCGGTTGTCAAGCGGTGCTGGGAGAGACAAACACACACACACACACATATATAAATATATATATAGCCTAGGGGAGACAATCCTTTTGTTGACATTGAGTAACGGGGTCCTTTCCTCCCCCCCCCCCTTACTCTATACAGGCTATTCGTTAGAGCGGCCTTTAGTTAACAGTGTTTGGGATCTGATAATATGCCATAAAGCTAAGCCCTTTATGGATGTGAAACTTAAAGTAATCCCATAAACCGGACTTATCTAACTTTAATATATATACTCACTTATATTAAAGTAATAAAGTTAATGTCTGGTCACAGAGTGACCAATGGTTTCGCATCCACGAAGGCCGTAGCTTTGTGGACGACTCATCAGACTGTAGTCCGAAGACAAATTTGTCTGCAGCCTTCGTGGATGCGAAACCATAGACCAGACATTAACTTTATTACTCAACCTCATTCTGACCGTGGCCTCCTTTAATTCAACACGAAATCGTTATGGCCCCCATGCTAATTTAAGCTTTTATCTCCACTCTGTCCCTCAACTTAATGCATCTAAAGAAGTAGAAAGAAGCATTAAAAGTTGTAGTTTTGCATCAAATATCCACCCCACTTGTAAATAAAAAAAAAATAGTTGAATAAATATTTCACTTAAATAAATCTATTTACACTTACAAAGCAAAAAAATGTAACAATTTTAGTTTATATTGCTTGATTTCAATGGGATCCCTGTGACTGATGCAGAGTTACCAACTTGTCAATATTTGGTTTTAAAGCCATCAGTGAGAGGCGTAAATCTCCTCTTTCTTCTACGTCAAGGCAATTTCGAATCTTTGACAGCAGACACATCACCCAACTGAAACCTGACTCAACTAAATAAGATGTGGGAAAAACTAGTAAAAGCAACTTAACGTTTTTCCTAGGTAGTGGGTACTTTATAGAGATCTGTAGTAACGCTGTGTGCATGCGTAGTCTCACGCATGCGTGGAATTAAACATCCAGGCTTTCCAGCTTCATTCTGTCTCTTTCTTGCTGGCCAGCGATTGAGCAAGGACATGTCTAGCTGTCTCTCCATCTTTCGAACTCACGCTAGACAGCTCACATCAATATACCAACGCCCCAACAACCATGTTCTCACACACCGAAGACGTCTCAACAAACAAGATTAAAGATGTATATTTTCCACAATAAATAAATATTGTTTATGTTGATAGTTTGGAGTTCAGCGTTCCGTTCAATTCTTAATTTAATATAGGAAAGTCAGGTGTACATCTAATGATGTATAACCCACTTCCTATAAAGTGGTGACCCTGACGTGATTCAAACACGCAGCCCGCTGAGCTATTTAACACATTCCTATAAAGTGGTGACCCTCCGACGTGATTCAAACACGCAGCCCGCTGAGCTACAATAACAACTATTTCTATATAACTGATAACCAACATTCTTATAAAGTAGTGACCCCGAACCCACTTCCTATAGATCTCTTCATTCATCCACAGCTTCTGGCATCCTCCATATTTGAACCTTGTTTGAGCTGCTGTGTTATTTTGAAGTTGAATGAAGCTTTCTTGTATGTCAATATTGACTTCAGATGGATCAACAACAAAGGGATCCACAAACCATTATGGCACCATCATTTGGAGTGGATCAGAGAAGTGAATTTCTATATCATTATGTAACTGCTTCAAATGATCAACATAAACTGTTAAGTCATCATCAAGCAGCTCGGTGGATATGCGTGCTAAGGAAGGAAACTATGCAAATTCCCGTCTTCCAAGATTCATCCAGAATAACTTTTGTTTCCCATTGAAGGTTTTAATTTTCTCTTTGCAAGAAAACAGAGTGGAGTTATTTTCTTGAAGTTCTTTGTTAAAGACATTTAGCTTTTCAAGTATGTCAGACAAGTAAAAAATATCACTTTTTGCATCAACAAGTTTCTCTCCAAGTTCTATTTCACTCAAAAATGAGATAACAGTGTCTTCAAGTGCAACAAAGCAATGCAAGCAATTACTCTTGGATAGCCATCTGACTTCAGTATACAACACAAGTCGTTGAAATTCCTCGTTATTTTCACATAATTGGCGATCTTGCAATGCATTCTTTTATTATCAAGTTGACAGCTTTGATAACATTTATAAGTGCATCATTCAAACGTCCTGCTATGTGTCTGGCAACCAGATTTTGTTGATGAATACAGTGCACACAAAGCACATTAGGAAACCTAACAAATGCCATTAAAAAAAAGCAGAATGATCAGGTAGAGTTGATTCATCTATTTGAAGTGAGAACTCATTTACCCTAAGTTTTGAAACTAATTGGCTTTCAACATCAGCTGCCATTTCATCAATCCGTCATGATACTGATGAGTTGCTCAGAGGAATAGCACTAGTAACCTCTTGTGGACTCTGATCCATGACTGTTGAAAGCACTACAGCCAGTGCAGGCATGATCAAAGATTCACCAATGGTGTGAGGCTTACCAGCTTTTGCAATTAAATTTCCTATCTTGTAAGAAGCCAACATTCCTTTGTCTACTTTTGTTGTTTTTTGAGTGAACATTTGATCCACTGTCATCCTTCCTTGAAACTCATCACATAACCTTTTGAAGAAATCTAGTGGCTTGTCTTTCTTATCTCTATGTGCAGTCTCCAGATGTTTTTTTTTTCTTTTTTTAGTTTGCAGGGACGCATACTTTCATTTGATAACGAAGTCTTGTATAGCAGACCAATAGGCATGGTAGAATTTTGTGGAGATTTAATGAATCCATAAGCAAGATATACGGCAGAATATTGTCTACACTCTTTTTAGATGCACTTGCCATGTTTATCTGAAATAATAAACAAATATTTTCAAAAAAGTTGAATAAACAAGAAGTTAGTTTCGAGCATTTTCATCAAGGGTGAATACAGAGTAAGGTAAACCAACATACCTTTTTAGTCAAGAATAAAATTAGATCTAAAACCAAGTTTATAAAGTTAATACATTATGCAGTTAACTAAATCAAAGGCTATAATAATCAAGAAAAATAGATTAATATTTATGCTTATAAAAAGATAAAAATAACGACAAAAATTCATCATTCCCTTTTCAGTTGACAATCCAGAAAGAAAATTAATTTGATGAAAAGAAACTAAATTATAAAAGTGATAGCTAAAGCAAGCGAGCTGGTAAACTCATGGAGAAAATAGGGCTGATTTATTGTTGAATCAAACTCAAATTACCTAAAAGAGTTAGCAAAGTATATTGAAAATGTATTTTCTCTTTTAAAGAAAAATGATTTTAGAATATATTTTGTTATATTCGATTAAACATAGTTCAACATTAAATTTTACTCTAATTAAATTAAGTATAAAATGCTATTCAGTGACCAATTATTGAGTTATTAAATTGATTAATAATTTAATAGTTGTATAAAAGTGCATATAAGAATGATTTCATCTAGTTTTCTAATGAATTGTTTGTTTTGGGGGTACTCTAGGCCTCTCACCTCCCTCTTGATTCCCCATCTTAGTTTGAATACTTCTTAAAGCCCCTATTAATTATAGGTTTTTTGAAAATAAATCCTATACTCGTATATGAAGAAACAGTTTTCCTGGCGGCTTAGATTCAGTTTAAATGATTGATCAATGATTTAACTTGGTGGATTGATCTTTCCGCCCTCACCTCTGACAAAATGGACCTAGATGGAAAATTTATGATAATTAAAGTAACTTATAAAAACTTAAGTAAAATGATGTAACGATACAGAAAAATATAATTAAACAAGAAAGTACGGAATCAAGAGCAGAAGAAGAATGAGATAATCAGACAGAGAGAGAGAGAGAAAGAAGTGGTATAATTTGACAAAGCAAAAAAGAAAAATGAATCTTAAAGAGACTTGTGCGGATGTTAACCAGTTAGCATGGACATTGTTGACTGGATGGATTTTCCATGTCAATAATATTGAAGTGGAGTTTTGATTAATAACTGTGACTTTGCCTTCTGTGCTGTCCATTATATATGTATGTTTTGCAGCTTTAAAATTTTGGAGCAATTTGGTAAGATGCAATATGTAGCTGTTTATCCTTATGAACCAGACATACAACACTCAAAATCCAATATTCTAACATGTGTTATCTAGGTACATATATGAGTGTAATAGAAAATTAGTACATAATGATGATTCATCATAATTATAAATGCATATATATGTGTTTCTTATATGTATATGTGTAATGTGCATTTTACAAATAAAAATACATGCCTACATGTTACTATTTTATAATTTCCAAATTTTCTGTGGCCCCCACCCCCGTAGCATCCTGTGGCTCCCTATTTTTCAAACTTAGCTTTGTGGCCCCCAAGAAATTTTTCAGTATGGCTCCCGTTGAGAAACTCTGCTTTAGAGTGTGTTTCTTATTCAGATATACGATACATTGACTATATATATATAATCAACAATAAAATCTATATAGGATTTTATCAAGTAGCTAGCATGTAATAAACCATTTAGGTAAAATTATATACTTTATATGTATGTATGTATGTATGTATGTGAAGGCAGTAAACTTGATATTAGACGCAAAAGCCTATTCTACGTGAAGTTGTGATTCGCCAGATCCCATCGATCACGTTGGCAATATTCTTTCCTGGCGAAGTCGCGATTGGTCAGATTCGTTGATCATGTGGGCAACATTCAGCTAATCATGACATTCGGGCAAATGTTAAATATTCTCACCACAGATATGTTTACTTAACTTCATGAGCATGTGTAGCAAAACAAATTTAGCGATCGTGAAAAACTTTTCATGAATGTCACTTTGTGCGTCAATGACTGGTATTATGGAGAGATACTTGCATAGCAAGTGACTTGATCTGAGATCGTGTGCTGAACCAAAAATAATTGCAGCATAGAAGATGTTTATAAGCCATTTAAGAACACAGCACGAAGTTTTGTCATTGAACAAGTCGCGGTTTCAAAGTGGCGAAAATATTTTGACACAAATTAAATTTAAATGTTGAAGTGAATCTAAATTTAAATGTTGAAGTGAATACTTAGTGGCATTTCATCTCTGAGTTCAAATTCCGCCACGGTCGACTTTGAATTTCATCCTTAAATTTAGTGCTACTACAAGTTGAGCACTAGGATGAATGTAATCAATTATCCTCCACCCCAAAATTTCAAGCCTTGTGTTTATTGTACATAGAATATCTAATATATGTACAGTTTATGCAGTGAAAGTGCGTGATTTAGTAGTTAGGATATTCGGTTCACGATCGTAAAATTGCGAGTTCGATTCCTGGCGGTGAGTTTTGTCCTTGAGCAAGACACTTTATCTCACATTGCTCTAATTTAGTCGGAAATGAGATGCATCTGGGGACCAGTATAATCACATTCTGTGTCACGCTGAATCTCCTTGAAGACTACGTTAAAGGTACATGTGTTTGTGGAGTGTTCAACCACTCTCACGTCCGTAACCGACAGGATGTCAATTACGGTCTAAACATTAGTTATACCCCATACTGTATTTCCATAAAAATACGAATGTAACTAACGTCACTTCTAGTTTCTATCGCAATTTACTTTCAAGTTTTAGAACAATTTACTTTTACGTTTTAACGATGGTAAATTGTACGTTAACCGTTTCTACAACCACTTCAGGTTCTACATTAATCCTACATTACTACTTCAGGGTCTACATTAATCCTTACGTTCAGTCCTTCCTTCACAGAAAGTCGTCCCTCTGCAATTCCCATCCGGTACGTTTTTTTCTTTTGAGTTTTTTTCTTCTTTATTGTTTTAGGTTTTTTTTTTTTTTCATGCAGTTGTTGACTTACAACTAGTTTAAAAGCGATGTTAGCCATATTGATTTGGCCATGAGCACAGCCTCATCATCTTCAGTGTTTTGAATCAAAATATTGATTCACGAGACTGGCGCAATGCCACAAAGTTTAGAAGAGGTTATAATCGATTAAAACTATGCAACTACTTGACCCTTACTTTATTTTGACTCTGTAAAACAGTGGCGTAACGTGAAAATGTCATCTTCCATTTGTCAGCGTAAAATACCTTGGAAACTGCAAATATACATATAGGTGGACCGGCCGGCTTATGCCATCCGCACGGAAACGATACCACTGCCGTAAGGATCAAAAAACAAAGTTTATATCAGTAGGATTTGATCTTAAAAGGTAAAAGATTGTATCTAATTATCACAATGCATTTTGACTGGCACGATAATGGTATTTCGAATCGATGGTTCTCTGCGATATACACGACACCAGAATGGTAATTCAAGATGCATAACTCTGCATGGTATAATGCTAGAATTACCTCCCTTACAAGTGCTTTCTCTTTTATATTTTAATTTGAGTAAGAGGAACATATTTTTTTTATTATTAAGGCGATAAACTGGCAGAATCGTTCGCACGCTGAGCGAAATGCTTAGTAGTATTTCGTCCGTCTTTATGTTCTGAGTTCAAATTCTGCCGGACTCGACTTTGCCTTTCAACCTTTCCGGTTCAATAAAATAAGTTCCAGGTGGGTACTGGAGTCGATATAAGCGACTAACCTCAAATTTTAAGCCTTGTGCCTATAGTAGAAAGGATTGTTATTGTTATTATTATAGTTACGTCGATGTGATACATTGGCATTCGTAGCTAAAATATGGGTAGGAAGGTATTTTCAGAGGGTTTCTGTTTCGTAAAAAGAAGTAATTGAAGAATGGCGTATAGGAGACTTCGTAATAGTAAATATATGTAACGATAATAATTTGTGTAGTTACCAATTTTAACGGGTAAGATTGATTAGGTACACAATATTATGAAATGTCGGAATCAGCAGTTGTGACGATAAAAATTTGTTGTTATAATTACATGTTGTAAGATGCGAAAGATGGACAATGCATGAAGTTTTAAAGAAGTATTTATTTACCGTTACATTACAATACCTTGCCTCGACGGGCAGGTTATGACAAATCCAAAAGCATGGGAAGTAAAGTTTGTGCTTGTGTCCTCTTCATTGTTTAGTAGTAATTACGGAGAGGGATAGAATGATGTTGTAAGAGAATACAATTAGAGCTAGTGAGAGTTGTAGGGTGTCGGATGTTGTCTCACAGTTGCCTGACAGTAACTTCCTTTCTCCCTCTGACCAAGGTTCTACCTGGTCAGCCAGACTTCGTTCTCACTGAGTCGTCACCGACTGGTGACTAACTCTTTGCTTGCTGTTTATGCTTTTATAACTATCCAGAAGGATAAACATCATTGAGAACAATAGATTTAGTTGGTGGTCTTGTTATCTTAATTCTAGCTTTTCAGGGTTTAGAAGAGGTTAGAAAGGGTCAAGTGGTGAAGACATTATTTCGGCCTAGCTAAAGACATCTAGAATATGTAAAACTGCTGTCAGAGAAAAACCATTGTTCCACCGTGGAAAAAGTTCTGTTGCAGTGTTAATTTAAATTTGGCTATGGTGGATCGAATCCACTTCATGAATGCAAGATCCACTACATATATATATATTTCTGAGATCTTGCTCTTGAACGTAGAGAAAAAGGTATTGTTAGACTGTTTGTTGGTAGATCCTCACCATTTTCCTCAGGTTCCTAAAGTTACCTGCTTTTTTGTGAGGCACACAGTGGCAGCAGAGTTTGATACCATTAATGCTACGCTTAAACTCTAGCAAGTCAACACCTGCAGGAAAGACATGAGCAGGTAAAAGATTCCAAAGAGCCGATATTTTGAACAGAAAGGACTGGTCTAATGGTTGAGCAAGATCTAATGGTTCGACTCAAAACAGACGAGAGATAGAGAGACAAATAAGTCGAGTGTAAACGAGTAGTTGAAATATGTGACCACCTAGCGCCAAGGAGCAGAGGCTGTTATAGTAGTAATAGAAAAGACAGAAAAAACAGTACATCTGTAGGCTAGAGTGTGTCCATTATTGATTTAATACTTTCTCTGGATGAGATCCAGAATGTCTGTGTTCATAGCATCAGTACCATCCCTGAAGTGAACGCAGTACTACCTTGCGGGCCTCAACTAAGCCTTATAGGATGTCAATTGCAGCTGAAAGTTAACATATCTTCTGGCTATAAAGAGGAGATAGTCTTTGAGAGGCGATCCGATATATGCTTTTGCCAGGAGAGATCCTCGGTGATAGTGAGGCACAACATGTGTACTTGGAGTGACTGCACATGATTAGAGGGGGTGTGATGTGGTAGTCCTTTCTTGATATGAGTAGTACTTGAGTATTTTGGCTGTTAAAAGGGACGAGATTGGCATGACCCCCACTGAAAGATGCTCTCGAGATCTTTGTTTATTGAGTCAATGCATATTTTACGTGTGGATGCTACATGATTAGAAAAATTGCGGGAGGAATGAACGGTTGTGTCATTTATATAAGAGTGAGTGCTGCTGGATGTGGCGGTTTATCGCACAAAAGGATAAGAGCAGATATTGACCTACAACGGTTTAAATGAAACAAAAACGGTATCAATATCTTTTTCGGATGGCATTGTATATTGTTTTAGTGACATCATCGTGTTACATACGAAGGTAAACCTTGATGACATTTTGGGGCAGCTACTAATCGTGGATGGTTTACTGCCAATTCGAAGGTTTTGCAGTCTCTTATTCGTGACTTCCTTTATGCAGATGATTGCAACTTAGTTGCTCACACAGTTGAAGATATGCAAATTCTCATGGATCATATTTCTGCATTTTGCAAGACATTTGGACTCAACATTATCCTCGACAAGACTGTTGTAACGTTCCCGCCTGCGCCAGGGAACTTATATGTGAAACCATCTATCATAGTTAAAGGAACAGTACTGAGAGGGGTAGATAAGTTAGTCTCTGAGCAGCACACTTCTTGCTCCTTGGATGACAAAATATCTTTTAAGCTTCAGAAAGCAATTGATTCTTTCAGGGTTCTTGAGTCTGATGTTTGTTCCCAACATGACATCAAAAGGCAAACAAAAGTTGCTGTGTACCGTGCGTGTGAGCTGTCTATCAGTTATCAGTATATCTAGTGAGGTAACTTTTTTTTTTACACCAAACACCGGAAGGGACACAGCCTGCACTAATTGGTGCAACACAGCTAGATGCACAATATCCTACTTCTAAGGGATAGCTCCAGGATGGATCTAAACGATCGTCGTGCTGAATAAGGATTCGTACCTAATCTATCTTCCGTTTCCTTCATTAATTGTATGTGCGTGCGTGTGTGTCCTTGCCTGTGTTTGTCCCCCACCATCGCCTGATAACCGGTGTTGATGTGTTTACGTCCCCGTAACTTAGCGGTTCTGCAAAAAGTAATCCATAGAATAAGTAATAGGCTTTTAAAAATATATAAGTCGTGGGGTCGATTTGTTCGACTGAAACCCTTCAAGGCGATGTCCCAGTATGGCCGAAGTCAAATGACTGAAACAAATAAAAGATTTTTTAAAATCCACTCCCAGTCTTTGAACAGATTTCAACCGCAAGCATAATTTGCCTTCAAAATAAATTCAAGTATTCTGCTGATATTAACTTCATAGTTTATGCGTTCAATTGTGATGAGAAGAATTATCAAGAAACTGTAGAAACAAAATGGCAAGAAGGGAAATGGTAATCTTTTTTTTTATTACATACGCTAGCCAACACTAGTTAGTAGACCTAACACGCCGTCCGGTATCACACCACCACCTGACACCTACAAGCAGTTCCCAGCCTATTTCGGTTGACTTTCTTTTCCTAAACAAGATGATAACGGATCAATGTTGTCTAATAACAACTCATTGATGATCGATGAGACATATTATCAAAGGAATTCACCATGACCATCCCGATTTTTAAACAACACCTAGGACCACATTATCCTATGTGCCTCCCCCTTTCCAAGTTAGTAGGATGTGAATGAGGATGATTTGGCTGTCATTTCTAATAGCTGTATAGACCAAAGAGAGACTGCGAAAGACAAACAAATGTGTTGAGAAACATGTGAGTTCCGGTTTAGTTACTTATTTTAACTCCTACATTAAAGAGTTCCTTCTCCTTCTCAAACATCCCAACTTCGATTTTTCGCGTATGTTGTATTTATATTTATCTTCTCTAAACTATGTTGCTTCAGTTCTACAGTTTATAGACATTCTTGTTCTGCTGATAGAGCTGATTTAGTGTTGTTTGTTGTAGAACTATGATAACTGAATATGTACTGTGTAATCCTCAACAAAACATAAACAGTTTTCACTTACTGAAAATTTTATTTCTCTGTTTAATTTACTATAAGTATTATAATCATTTAAATCTACATATTACATATGGCAACTTAATTATAAGTTGCTAGTTTGTCGCTAATTAAACTTTTCACCCTTGATGTAAAATAAATTTATAACATTAGCCGGTTATTAAAATTTAAGCACATACTTTAAAGGAAATTTTAACTCGACAAAGATTGTAAACATCATGTAATGCAATATAGGTATGTGTGTGTGTGTGTGAAACCAGGGGTTTTCAAACCGGTACGCGAGATTAGTAAAATCACTGGAATATTGAAATAACCACAACCAGCTACTTTTCAATACTTTTCTATTTTTATAGAAAAATTTTGAAACTTCGTCAAATACAGTGAAAACGAAAGAATGCCGAAAGTCAAGACTTTCAAATGTAATTTCTGAATTTGACGGCATTATAAGACGCGTTTGTTTTTTTCTTTTTTCTTCCAAAAATATATCTCAGAAAAAATCAATCAGAGTCCCATATGTGAAGTCTTGTTACTGTAATCATTAAGGGTATTTTCATTATCGTGATTTCTTTATGTTCAGCGGTATGTTTGACAGAATATATACCATCATGTTTTCTGCTAAGGTACTTACGTAATGTACTGCGAAATTGCTTTCAAGAATATTACGTGTACTATAAACCTTGTTTTCCTGAATATGCGTTGCTGAAATTGGAGTGTGTCTTATATACACGTGTATCTTTTATACCATCAAGTACGGTGATGAATTATACATTGTCTGTCTGATGGTATCTATAAAATGCATGTTGGCAAGATTCATCCCCCCCCCCCCACAATAAACCCCCTTTTTTTATTTAATTTTTTTTTTTCTATACAAACCCTCGTTTTCGGCTACGGAGAATACGAATCTGCAAAAAAAAAAATTGGCAAAAATCGGCATTTTGAAATTACTCCCACACACACAATTCTTCATTTTTAACTTTTTTCAGAAATTTTTTTTTTTTTTTTTTTTTTTCAAAATATGCGGAAAAATACGGAGATTATAATTCTGAAAAAAATTTCCAAAAATGTTTCTACTTAGGGTTAGGGTTACGGAAAAAAAGTGAAAAACGAAGAAATTCTGTGGGGTGGGGGGTAAGGGGAGAATTTCCAAATTCCGAATTTTGGCAATTTTCTGGAATCTCCGTATCCGAAAAGGTGAGGTTTAGGCAAAAAAAATTTTTTTTTTATAATTTGCGAGAAAATGGGGAAGTGACAGGAGGAAGTCTTTCCAAAATGTTTTCCACTAATGCCTGTTTTATTTTATTCAACCATTTTACACGATTTTCATCGCAAGAAGTATGCTAACCATGATGAACAGACATGGTGAAAAAATTAGTGTAGGATCTCATATATGTAATATAAAGATAAGATGAAGAGCCTTCCTGAGTCATAGATTCACAGGGCCGATTTTCATGGTGTAAATATTCCCCACCTGGACGAGATGCCTATGTAATATGAGTTTAAAAAATGAACTTTTTACATGAGCAAATAGTAGACAGAAACTTCTTAAGGAATAAGGAATCAAGAAACAAAAATAAGGGTAACATCCCCATAATCCCAAATGAAATTTTTGGAAATACAAAATGTTATATGGGTGCAGATTTTTATTTTTTATGCCAATTAGTGAAAGCAAGGTACATGTTTTGGTCTTATGTCTCCTCACTTTAAGATATATACTACTCAGCATGAGAATACAATGATACTAATATCAACTATTTGGTTCAGAAAAAACACGCCAAGGGAACATATTAGATATATATTAAATACAGATATATATATATATATATATATTAAATACAAATATATTATATTGACATTACACTCTGACTGTGTTTGATATATAACTTGTTCTATGTTGAACTATTATACAAGCAACAACCACTACTAAATATCGGTAGTACTCTGATAGCTTATTTCTGTGTAAAAGCATCATCATCATCATCATCATCATCATCGTTTAACGTCCGCTTTCCATGCTAGCATGGGTTGGACGATTTGGCTGAGGACTGGTGAAACCGGATGGCAACACCAGGCTCCAGTCTAATTTGGCAGAGTTTCTACAGCTGGATGCCCTTCCTAACGCCAACCACTCAGAGAGTGTAGTGGGTGCTTTTACGTGTCACCCGCACGAAAACGGCCACGCTCGAAATGGTGTCTTTTATGTGCCACCCGCACAAGCCAGTCCAGGGGCACTGGCAACGATCTCGCTCGAAAATCCTACGGGAGCCAGTCAGGCGGTACTGGCAACGGCCACGCTCAAAATGGTGCATCTCATGTGCCACCCGCACAAGAACCAGTCCAGGGGCACTGGCAACGATCTTACTTGGCTTGCCGGGTCTTCTCACGCACAGCACATTTCCAAAGGTCTCGGTCAGTAGTCATCGCCTCGGTGAGGCCCAATGTACGAAGGTCTTGCCTCACCACCTCAGCCCAGGTCTTCCTGGGCCTACCTATTCCACGGGTTGCCTCAACTGTTAGGGTGTGGCACTTTTTCACGCAGCTATCCTCATCCATTCTCACCACATGTCCATACCAGCACAATCGTCTCTCTTGCACACCATAACTGATGCTTCTAATGTTCAGCTTTTCTCTCAAGATACTTACACTCTGACGGGTATTCACATTGACATTACACATCCAACGGAGCATACTGGCTTCATTCCTTGCAAGCTTACGTATGTCCTCAGCAGTTACAGCCCATGTTTCACTGCCATGTAGCATGGCTGTTCGTACGCATGCGTCATACAGTCTGCCTTTTACTCTGAGTGAGAGTCCCTTTGTCGCCAGCAGGGGTAAGAGCTCTCTAAACTTTGCCCAGGCTATTCTTATTCTAGCAGCTACACTTTCAGCGCACCCACCCCCACTACTAACTTGGTCGCCCAGATAGCGGAAGCTATCGACTACCTCTAGTTTTTCACCCTGGAATGAGATAGAAGTTGTTTCCTGTTTGTTTACAGTCTTTATTGCACCTGAACATCTGCCACAAACAAAAACTAACTTGCTAGTTAACCTGCCTTTGATGTTGCTGCACCTCTTATGTGTCCATAGCTTGCACCGGGTACATCTTATAGAGTTACTACCTACTCCTTTTCTACATACTGAGCAGGGCCATCTACCTGAAGGGGTTTGTGTTTTATCTACCTTCACTGAATGATAATCCCTTGCAGTATTTTATTACATTTAGGTCACCCCTTTTACATTCAGTTGATGTTACATTTCATCTTCTGAGATCTATAAAATAACTGCTAAATATAATAGTACTAGGATTGATAAAAATGGTTAAAATTCCATAAATGTGATACCCCAGCTGTTCAGTAACAGAAACTGAAAAATATATGAATTTTTATATTCCATTTTATTCTATATTTTATGCTGTTTTAAGTATTTCCCCTATATTCAGTGTTACTGCTTATTTTTCTTTTATGAATAAAAGTTCCAAAAGACAGACTAGGCTAGCAACATTGCCATTCTAATTGCCTAATATATGATGCATATATATTCCTGCATATTCTTTTGTACCATTTAGTCAACTAGATAGATTAATATTTTATCTATGCTGTGTTAAGACAAGGAGAGCCCCCAGCCCATCAGGAATCACTGCTGAGATGCTTAAAATATCTGGCTGAGTAGGAGATGGCCTAGTCACCCATATAGTTAATCGGATTGTCCATGAGGGAGTCATACATAACGATGGGTGTAGCAGCATTATAGTCAACTGCTACAAAGGCAAAGGTAATGCCTTAGACAGAAATAATTACAGAGGCATCAAATTGCTGGACCAGGTGGTGCAAGTCACAGAAATGGTCATAGCTCAATTAATTAGGAAGAGAGCATAGATGAAATGTAGTTCAGATTTGTACCAGGTATATTCCTGGTTGGGCAACTGCAAGAGAAGTATTTAGCCAATAATAAATATCTGTACCGGGCAATATGGAGAAAGCCTTTGACAGGGTCCCCACTCCTTTATCTGGTAGTCAATGCGAAAGCTAGGGATAGATGAGTGCTTAGTGAGAGCTGTACAAGCCATGTACAGGGATGCTGCCAGTAAAGTGAAGGTTGGCAACAAGTATAGCAATGAATTCAGTGCAAGTAGTAGTTCACCAAGCCTCAGTTCTCAGACCCCTCTTGTTTGTCTTAGTCCTCCAGGCCTTAACAGAGGGATTCAAGGCTGGCTATCCCTGGGAGTTCCTCTATGCTGATGACCTTGTTCTTATATCTGAATTACTACCTGACCTAGAGAAGAAATTTCAGGTGTGGAAACAAGGCCTGGTATCTAAGGGCCTTAGAGATAATTTAGCAAAAACCAGAGTCCTAGTAAACAGGGAAAGAGATAAATCACAAGTCTCTTCAGGGAGATGGCCCTACTCAACATGTGAGAAGGGTGTTGGTATAAACTCCATATGTTGTATTCAGTGCAAGCTTTGGACACATAAGAGTTGTAACAGTATCACAGGAAGATTAACAGAGAATATAATCTTTGTGCATGGCAAATGTGCAGGTACAATAAGCACTAAAAATGCGAAGACAATAGACTCCCTCAAATGCTTGGCGGGATCATAGTACTAGGATTGATAAAAATGGCTAGGGATAGATGAGTGGTTAGTGAGAGCTGTACAAGCCATGTACAGGGATGCTGCCAGTAAAGTGAAGGTTGGCAACAAGTATAGCAATGAATTCAGTGCAAGTAGTAGTTCACCAAGCCTCAGTTCTCAGCCCCTCTTGTTTGTCTTAGTCCTCCAGGCCTTAACAGAGGGGTTCAAGACTGGCTATCCCTGGGATCATTAGAAGTAGTAGATAGCTTCTGTTACCTAGGAGACCAAGTTAGAAGTGGTGGAGGAAGTTCTGAAAGTGTAGTTGCTAGAACAAGAATTGGCTAGGCAAAGTTCAGAAAGCTTCTACCTTTGTTGGTAACTAAGGGCCTCTCCCTCAGAATGAAAGGCCGATTGTATGATGCCTGTGTATATACAGCTATGTTACAGGGCAGTGAAACATGGGCTTTGACGACAGAGGACTTGCAAAGGCTTGAAAGAAATGAAGCTAGCATACTGCACTGGATGGGTAATGCCATGACAGAGTGTAAATGATTTAAGAGGAAAACTGAGTATAAGAGGCATCAGATGTTGTGTGCAAGAGATAAGACTGTGCTGGTTTGGTCATGTGATGTGTATGGATGAAAACAGCTGCGTAAAGAAGTGCTGAGCTCTAATTGTGGGATAAAATGATGAGAAAGGATCTTCAGACACTGGGCCTCACTGAGGAAATGACAAGGGACTGGGGGATGTGGTGATTTGCTGTACTTTCAAAGACACATCAAGCTAAGTAAAATCACTGTCTTCTACACATACAGGCTTGTCCTTTCAGATGTCGGTGCCACATAAAAAGCACCTATGCTGGTGCTGCATAAACGCACCCATGCCACTACTGTACAAACACACTCATACCTGTGGCATGTAAAAAGCACCCAGCACACATTAAGTATCATTAATTCATTTAACATCTGCTTTTTCCATGCTAGCATGAGAAACTTATTTGAAGCAGAGTTTATGGCCAGATGCACTTTTTGTTGCAACTCCTTACCTGCTTTTTAAGTAAGGGATTTTGTTTTTCCCAAAGGTTTCCAAAAACTGCAATTGTCATAATGTCAATAATGACTGTCACAAACGACAAAGGTAATTCTGATATAATTTAACAAGATGATGCAACCAAAAATCCAGGACACACACACACAAAACAAGTTTCTGTCTACCAGTTTCTTCTAACAAGTTATTGGTTGACCCAGGGCTATAGTAAAAGACACTTGCCCAAGATGCTGTGTAATGAGACTGGATTTGGAATCGTGGTTGCAAAGTGAAGTTGTAAATTATACAGCCAAGCCTATTAAAGTAAAATATTAGAAAAATGAAATGGACATAACTCAAAGTAATGAGGTTTTGATTGGGACATTGGATTTTGTAACAATTTTCTCTTTGGAATAAAAGAACTAAATGTATTTGTATAGAAGACTAGTTGATATCAAAATTAATATCTTTGTTGTGTTAGTAAATTATTGATAATTTCATTACAGATTTGTATATTGCTTTTTTATTGTTTTTTTATTTAAGCAGTTTATTTTAAGGAAAATGTCCAGTTCTGGTTCATCCCTGACAAAGTTTGTTTCAGAGAAAGAATTGGAAGAAAAAAGACAACAGCGACAAAAAGAATGGGAAAAAGTTCGTCAACCAGATCAGCCACTTAGTAAGTTCTTGGAATTTCGTCTCTTAAAAATGATGAGTTTGGTATGTTAGAATTATCATACTTTTGATTATTTGGTGACTGCAGTAATCACTTGTGCCATAAATGAAGTGGTTCTTAAGCTGGCTATACTAGATTTGACATATGCTCTCCCTCTTGTGAGCTCAAAACACCCAACACCTTAGATATGTTACAGGTGCTGGGTGTTTAGATGGTTTGTAATTTTCCTTAGAAATAAAATATTTAACTCTTTAGCATTTAAACCAGCCATATCCAGCCCAAATATTCTACTTATTCTATATTCAAACAAGCCAGATCTGGTCTCTCACACCTAACCTGCAATATTGTTATAAAAATAAGCAATCGCATGATAAACATCTTGAAGTGGCAAGATAGTGTATGATTAATTTAGAACAATGAGAATAAATAAACATTACACTTGACACTAATTTGAATACTAAAGGGTTAAACTAGCTACAATACTTATATTTTAAATGTAATAAAATAAAGTCTTTATCAGGATAAGAATATGAGTAAGACATTGTCTTATTAGTGAGCAGAAATCACAACTGATTCTGTACCAAGATCCATTGTATATTCCTGACATAAACCTTTACCTTTAATAATTGAATTTTATATACTTAAATTCTTGACTAATTCATGCAGTTATCTAAAAAGATGTGCAAGACATTGATGGGATGCTATAAGAGAGTATGGATAATAAACCACTATGCAAAATAAGTTGCTTTTTGTCTTTTTGCAAAACATTTATAAAACACTTTTTGGTAAACAAAGGTGTGTTGAGTTATAAATGTTTGGGAATCAATAAACTTATGAAAGCAAGCTAACATATGAAAATAACTTATAGATATGGCACACCATTGATACCTTATTATTTTTGTTGACATGTAAACTGTATTGAACATTTTGTTATGTAATGTTTGGTTATTGTTGTGTATCATATCATGCAAACCCCATGGTGTGCAGAGTGTAAAGTGAATGTTGTGCCACCTACAGATCTATTGTTCCAAAGATTCCATTCTCTGTTTCTAATTTCCTCATATATTTTTGTATGGAAGTTGTTGTTTGATCCCTGGTCAATCTTGATTGAGCAGACCCATTATCAAATGCAATCCAGCAATAACCTTTTTTTTTTTTGTTTCAAATATTATATATCTACATACATTATCCAATATAGTTTTAAACAATTTTTAAGATTGAATAATTTGATTTAAGGAGATGTGGCTGCTACTTCTAGTAGGTCAGACAACCATGTAGAAGCTTCCTCATCTCATTTGTATGACATTAAGTTTTGGTGGTGGTCAATGTGACAGTGGGTCAGTGAATTTAGTTCAAGCACAACAGATGTGATGGTGTACTTTCCAGCACAATGTTTGTGAAAGGGGCTTAGGTTATTGATGCAGTTAAGAGTCTTTTTCAGAACTGAGAGGGCTGGGGAAATAATTTCTTAGTGTTGTGAGGTGTTGCAAATGTATTTGGGTGTTTGGTGGTAATTGAATGTGTAGCAGGAGGGAGTGCATATGTGTAGAATTTTGCTGCAATAAATTGTACTCTGCACTTTGTCTCTTTGTTGCACTTACTGTTCGTATTTCTGGGGATTTCAGTTGAGACTGCAGTGAAAAGAGTTGAGATAGCAGTTGGGATATTTGAGAGATTCGACTGCTATTTCTAGCAGATTAAGGCTTTATTGTTGGTTTGAAGAGAGTTGTTGTGTTCCACATTATCATTAATGTAATTTTATTTTATGATGTATAACCATTAGTTGTACATCATTTCAGTAATTTGGTTGAACATAATCTTATTACCTATCATTTACTGCCAATATGATCATCAGAAGTATCGAAATATTGCATCTTGAAATCATGTTTTATCTTTAGAGTGTCCAGAAGAAGTAGTAGATAATCGTTCTTTATTCGATAAACTCCAAGAACAGAAGAAAAAGAAAGAGGAAGAATATGAAGAAGAACAACGAAACAGTAAGTTTTTGTCGCATGTTCATTACCTTGTTTTAATATCCTTATTTAGTTAAGTCCCTTTGCTCTCAAATTTCAAATCCTGATAGGGTTGACTTCACTTTTCACATTTCCAATTGACAAAATAAGTACCTGTCAAATACTGTGGTTGATCTAATTGACTGAACCATCTCAAAATGTTTGTGGCCTTGTACCATTGATAAAAATCAAAATGTTAGAAACCAAAAATTAATCTCTGTATTCTCAAATCTAAACATTAACACTTTTGAAATCAGTTCACCCAAAACTGCATTTTGCTCAACGTGCTAACAATTTTGCTAGCTCATCACCTTACACCAGTTTAATAATGACAGTTATTTTACTAATAAAGGGTTGAAGTAATATTTCTGAAAATATTGTTTCTAGACCAGATATATCTTCAGAAATATTTTCTTGTCATTCTTGTAAAATCAATGTTGATTTGCTGATAACTGTGGTTTGTCTTTAGATTTTATATTTCTATGGGTTCAGCTCATTATGATTCTTACTATACTGGAGTACTGCCATAAAATATTTTCAAGAATTTTGGAGTATTAGAATCAATAAAGTGAAGACAAAATGCTTTGTGATTTTTAGTTAACCCTGAAAAACTTGGAAGTGACCACAACAGTCATTTTTGTGTTGAAGCCATTTCTTTTAATACAAAAAAAATTAATTTAATTTAAATTATTGGTGCTGCAAATTAATACTATATCTTCAACTTCTTATCCCAAGTTTTTTGGTAAAAGAAGTTTTTTCATTTTAAGTTTAGGCTTTAAATTTTAAAAAAAGTTCTGTAAAAACATAGATTGGACCACTGTGATCCTGTCATTAGTGTGCCTTAGTCTGTAGATAAAAATGGTAATTTTGTATCAAGAAACATGTTCTTAAGTTTTCATTAGTGTTTGAGAACTTCTATGAGACATTTGACCAGCAAGTTAGATACTATTCAGTGAAATGAGTTGCACGAAGATGACTAATGGCAGTGTTTTTCAACCTGATTGATACAGGAGCATACAATGCTTTTTTTGTTGTATATTGAAAAGCAGCCATAATTCAAACAGAACAAATACCTATCTAGACTTGAATTTCTTAAAATGCTGGCTGAAGAACTCCTTGGTGATGGGGAATCTGAAGAAGTAATTTCAGTATCCAAAAGAGAAATAAACAGGTAACTCACAAGGATTTTGCAGGATTTGTCTTTCAGGAAAAAAAGGAAAAGAGTAGAATTAGCTGTCAAAAATGTCAGATTTTTGCATGTGAAAGCCACAAAGATGAAACAGTTTTGTGCTTAAACTGTGTAAATTAATTTTTCAATGAAAATCTGACTTGGTCCAGTGTAGTCACCTTCATGTATTATGTAACTTTTATATTTTTCATGTTTTCTAAAGTTAATCTTCAAATTATAGCATAATATTTTGACAACTTGCTGTTCTCTTTCCTACACTGAGCAAACAATTTAGATAGTATTTAAAGAGACAATCTGGTTGGTGAGCAATGACAGATGAATCTTTTGAATTTGGGTGTCAGTGGTATACAGCTTATTAGTGTAGAGGTGCAAAAGTGGTTTTCATTGAAAAGCAGTTTAGGTCATTTCTGTGAAGCAGCTAGTTGCCTCAGATATGTAAGTATCTGAATTAAGCCTAACACCCTGTTCAGTGATGTGGGGATGAATTCTGGTGTGCAGATGCAGTCAGAATGCCTACTGTGTCCCTTCCTGCTGGTCATGGCTTCAAAGCTTCCATTGCAGCTGTCCATGTCATGTCTTACAGCTTTTACACTGTTCACAGAACACTGAGCAACAGTCATGATGTGGGCATTTTGATGTCCAGCACAAATCATCATGATACAGGTAACTTTTTTCCAGTATTCAGATGGCTTCCAGTCTTCCAAGTCAGCTAACTTTTTCTCAACTCCAACTTTAATCTTTATGCACTCCAGCACTGTTGACTATTCACCAGTACATCAAGCTGTTCCTGAAAAAGGAGATATGAAATATCAAATTTAGATCAAGCACTCTATAGTCAGCAGCTGTTTGTGATGTAAGAAGTAGTTCTGAGTGAAAAATAGGCACAGGAGTGGCTGTGTGGTAAGTAGCTTGCTTACCAACCACATGGTTCCGGGTTCAGTCCCACTGCGTGGCACCTTGGGCAAGTGTCTTCTACTATAGCCTCAGGCTGGCCAAAGCCTTGTGAATGGATTTGGTAGATGGAAACTGAAAGATACCCGTCATATATATATATATATATATATATATATATATATATATATATATATATATGTGTGTGTGTGTCTGTGTTTGTCCCCCCAACATTACTTGACAACTGATGCTGGTGTGTTTACGCCCCTGTAACTTAGCAGTTCGGCAAAAGAGACCGATAGAATAAGTACTAGGCTTACAAAGAATAATTCCTGGGGTCGATTTGCTTGACTAAGGGTGGTGCTCCAGCATGGCCGCAGTCACGACTGAAACAAGTAAAAGAGTAATACATGTGAACACATATATATCTAACTTTTCATTCTTTCAAATGTTATAATTGTCCATTCTTCCTCTGTTTCTCAGGAAATTCAGTAAAAGGTTTAGAAGAGGATGAGGTCAGCTTTTTGGATTACATTTCTAAGCAACAAGAAAGATTACAGAAAGAAAGAGAAAAAGAACAAGCAAATGTTATGGAAGAAATGACTATATCCTTTGACTGATGGATCTGTTTCCAGGGGCAAATTAAAATAGTTTCTAAATAATATTTCTCTATCCAAAACATTTTATACACATCTTACATTTTTTTTTATTTGTTTATTTCCATGTTTAAGAGGTGTGATTGTTAAATTATTAACAGATTAGTTTTGTATCTTGAAGTGTTTTAACTTAATCATGTTACTGATATTGCATTAAGTTTTAGATTTGTCTCATCTTTTATACATATATATATATGGAGAGAGAGAGAAAGTGTCACACTTAGCTCAGGTAAAACAATGTCAATTTATCAGTTAAAATATAATCTAAAATATGAGTTATATCCAATCATTGACACTATGCATTGTCCCAGTTTGCCCATCTGTAAATATACAGTAGAGGTTTAATGTAATTGATGACTTTCTTTAGCTTGCAATACTTGAACTCATAACTTTTCAGTGGCCTGTGCAAGGCCACAAGAAACCACTCTAGATTTTGTTTGTTTTTTTTTAGCAGGAATTCGTATATGAGGACAATTCTTCAATAGTTTACCAACAACATTATAATGTACAAGGAAGTATTCTGGCATCTATCTAACTAGACATGTTTTCACAGAAAATTAGAAATTATGCACACCCCTTGCATACCAGTGACATTCATTTTACTTCTACCACTTGAAGTCAAAGCAAGGAATGGATGCACACACACAAACAAACAACGTCTTTCAGTTTCCATCAATCAAATCTACTCATACGGTTTTGGTCAGCCCAGAGCTCTAGTAGAAGACATCAAAATTACCACACAATGGCACTAAACCCAAGACTTTATGGTCATTCCACTTCTTTACATATCAATCTCTGGTCAAAATGATGATATAATGCTAACATTTTTTGTTGACAAACATCCCATTGCTCTGTGCTGTCAAAGACCATTGAAAAACAGATAAAGTTGACTCAAATAAGTCTCTGTTTAGCCCATGCTAGCATAGAATAATAGACATAAAAATGAACAAACAAGTAGAAGTCTAGAAATTGTAGCAAAATTTTATTTTAGGTGACTCACAAAATGATCTAGAGAATTCCAGATATTGTTAGAAAGTAAATTTCTTTTAAAGAATAGCTAACCATACATATCAGAGAAACAATAGTAAACAAGAAAATGAAAAACAATAAAGATATTTTTAAATAAGATAATCAGAGCTGTAGAAGCTGTTACCTAAACTTTTGTACTCATGTACTATTTGAGATTTTTGTGGTTGGGTTTCAATTTAAACATCTATAAGGAAAAGGTGGATATTGGAAGAAACTTCCAGCAGATTGTAGCTGCAGGTGGGAAGAACTGAACAAAGAATAGAAGCTACTGTTGTAGGAATAAAACAGGCAGAGAGAAGACATTGTGTAACTGTAATCTAGTGGTTGTAGCTTGTTGAGCTGTAAAATCTCTGTCTAATCTGTCAAATGCTTTCTTTTAAACATGGTCCAAAATTTTTGACTTTCTGACAAGGATCATCTTCAACATGTATGTCTGTTTTTCATGCTGGCATGGGTTGGACGGCTTGACAGGAACTGGTAAGGCCAGGGGGCCATACCAGTTTCCATAGTCTGCTTTAGCTTTGTTTCTATGGCTGGATGCCCATCCACTACACAGAGTATGCTGGGTGCTTTTTATGTGGCACCAGCACACACACCAACACTTTTTATGTGGCACCTTGGTTTTAGGGTCTTGATTCTGTTGTGATGGGCAAGTCTTCTCAAGTACAGCAATGTGCCACATATCTTAGTCCTCTGTCATCAGTCATTTGGTATCAGTCCCCTGTCAAGGGCATAAATATTTTTGTCAATTGTCAGACATTGCTCACATACAGTATGTTTAATGCTGAGTTTCCTTCATTTTTTTTCTTTTTTATATTTATATTCTTTTACTTGTTTCAGTAATTTGACTGTAGCCATGCTAGACCACTGCCTTGAAGGGTTTTAATCAAACAAATTGATCCCAAGACTTATTTTTTAAGTCTAGGATTCATTCTATCAGTCTCTTTTACCAAACTGCTAAGCTACAGGGACATAAGCACACCAACACCGGTTGTTAAGCAGTGATGGGGAGACAACACAAAGACACACAGATACATACATACATACATATATATTTATACTAAGGGCATTACTATACATAAATGCCTCACGCTAGGAGGGACTTTTAAAGTCAAAACTACCATAATAAACACAACACAAGGGAATGCAACTCTAGAAGCGAGCCTCACCGCCAAGTCTGATTTTAGGAGACTCACTTCGAGAGTTGCATTCCTTCGTGTTCGGTAAAATGTATTTATTATGATAGTTTTGACTTTAAGAGTCCCTCCTAGCATGAAACATTTATGTATAGTAATGCCCTTAATATAAATAAATATATTTATAGGGAATAATTAATAAATTTTTCCCTTATGAGGTTCTTTCACACTAAATACTTAATAAATTCTTATAAAGATTTTATCCTCTATTTTAAATTGTATATATATATATATATATATATATACATGACTGGCTTCCTTAAGTTTCCATCTACCAAATCCACTCACAAGGCTTTGGTCATCTCAAGGCTATAGTAGAAGACACTTGCCCAAGGTGCCACACAGTGGGATTGAAGCCAAAACTATGTGGTTGGGAAGCAAGCTTCTTACCACACAGCCATGCCTTTTCTTTTCCGTTTCATTAACAAAATTATTTATTACACTAGCAGAGCAACCCAGCGCTGCCCGGGAATGAAATTGTTGCTTATATACTGGAAGGAAAAAAGCAAAATATGCTGTATAGAAATCTGAGGACATTCTGTAGATGGACTCTCAGATGAATGATGAATGGGCACCTCTCATGAATTGGAAAATTGAAGATGCGCCAAAAAGCCTCATTGGTACTTGGAAACTTTTATGAAAATTAAAATGTGGCTTAAATGAAAAAAATTATTTACGTGAATATCCTCACAAGAGTAATTGAAATAAATTGCGATTGTGGAACCCCTCACGCACGCACGAAAGCACGCGCACGCACACACACAGAGTATCACACATCAAATGAAATGGAAGTGTGTGTGTGTGTGACTGAGAGAGAGAGGTTTGTTGTCATGTATACGTACATGCATAAATATGCATACATCTTTGTGTGTGTGCGTGTGTATGAGAGAGAGAGAGAGAATAAATCTATACTATATATAAAACAGAGATGTGTGTGTAATCGACTTCACCAAATGCTTCCATACTTGTGATGCGTGAATAATTTGACCTTGGATAAATGTTAGGCTCTTCATTTGATTTTTTTTATCTCTAATTAAAAATAAATAATATTGCTTTATATTTAAGATTCACTTCTTTAAAAAGGTTCTTCAATATCAACTTCCGGTATTGACATAACAACGGCAAAAAGCTTCACTCTCTATTTTGTGTATGAGAAAGAGAGTAAATACTACATACACACCGCTCTCTCACTCTGTCTCACACACACACACACACACACCCCTTGACTCACTCACACTCTGTGTCTTACAAACACACACATACATAAATGTATACAAACATATTTACAAAGACACGTGTGTATGCGCGCGCGTGCGTGTTTGTAAGAGACAGTGCGAGTGAGTCAAGAGCTGTGTTGTCATATGCATACATCCAAAGATGTATGTATATTTATGCATGTACGTATACATGACAACAAACCTCTCTCTCTCACTCACACTCTGTCTCTTACAAACACACACATACATAAATGTATACAAACATATTTACATAGACTCACGTGTGTATGCGCGCGCGTGCGTGGAGGGGTTCCACAATCGCCATTTATTTCAATTACTCTTGTGAGGATATTCACGTAAATCATTTTTTTCATTTAATCCCCATTTTAATTTTCGTAAAAGTTTCCAAGTACCAATGAGGCTTTTTGGCACATCTTCAATTTTCCCCATTCATGAGAGGCGCCCAGCCATCATTCATCTGAGAGAATGTCCTCTCAAATTTCTATACAGCATATTTTGCCTTTTTTTCTTCAAGTATATAAGCAACAATTTCATTCCCGAGCAACGCCGGGTGCCTCTGCTAGTACTACATACACACCGCTCTCTCACTCTGTCTCACACACATACACATGCACACATACATCCAAAAATAATGGATGCATATGACAACACACCCCTTGACTCACTCACACTCTGTCTCTTACAAACACACACACATACATAAATATATACAAACATATTTACAAAGACACACGTGTGTATGTGCGTGTGTGTGAGAGAGAGAGAGACAGACAGACAGAGACAGAGCCAGTGAAGGGGTGTGTCGACAATTATATGTACATACATAAATAGTCATACATTTCTTGTATGTATGTGTGTGAGAGAGAGAGAGAGTCACTGAAACATCTCTCTGTCTGTCTCTCTCTCTCTCTCTCACACACACACGTGCAGATATACACACAGAAAAGATGTATGCATATGTATTTATGTATGTACATAGACATCACAACACACCCCTTCACTCACACACACAGAAACACACAGTGCCAAAAAAAAAAAAATAATAGAAAATTTATTTACGGAAATTAACGAAGTGTGCGAGTTCAGAATGAAATCAAACGTGGAGTGTGTGAATGAGAGAGACAGAGAGAATATATGAGATGAACATGGAACGCCCAAAAATCGTATAAATAAAAGCACGTTAAAAAGTATCTTGTACGGAATATTTAAATTTATGAACTTCATAAATGTGTGTTTCAGTAATTGATGGTAGTAGAGAGTGAGAGACGTCGCCGTTTTTTCACGTCCGTACCGGAAGTTGACATTGAGAAACCTTTTTAAAGAAGTGAATCTTAAATATAAAGCAATATTATTTATTTTTAATTAGAGATAAAAAAAATCAAATGAAGAGCCTAAGATTTATCCGAGGTCAAATTATTTATGTACCACAAGTATGGAAGTAAATAGTGAAGCCGTTTTCACGTGAAAAGCGATTACACACACACCTCTGTTTTATATATAGTATAGATGAAACCACACCTTCAGTTTTTTGTATACAATTGGTTATGTGTATTGTTGCATCCTCCTTAACTGTTTACGCTGTAGCTTTGACCAAACTCAAAGAAAATAAACCTGAAGAGAAGAAATGTTCACGTGCCCAAGTAGGAGCAACTAAAACAAAATCTCAAGCTCAACTGTTGCTAGGTGCTGTGAAGAGGAAAGGGTATTGACTTTGTATTTCATTATCTGGATTCTTTTATTGTAATTTGAATATATGATTAGATTTTTATGCATACAATGTATAACATTATATATATTCTTTTACTTGTTTCAGTTATTTGACTGCAGCCATGCTGGAATACTACCTTGAAGGGTTTTAGTCGATCAAATCGACCCTCCAGGACTTATTTCTTAAGCCTAGTACTTAATCTATCGGTCTATTTCGCTGAACTGCTAAGTTACGGGGGCATAAGCACCATCACCGGTTATCAGGCGGTATCGGGGGGTAGGGACAAATACACACACACACACATATATATATATATATATATATGACAGGCTTCTTTCAGTTTCCATCTACTAAATCCACTCCCAAGGTTTTGGTTGACCCAAGGCTATAGAAGACACTTGCCCAAAGTGTCACACAGTGAAACTGAACCTGGAACCATGTGATTGGGAAGCAAGCTCCTTACCACACAGCCACATATATTATATTTGAAATGGATATTTTTTTCCAAAAGCATTCACAAGCATATTGAACTTTATAATGATAATTAATAGATAACTTTTATTTGTTGTTGCCCTTTGTTATTTAATGTCTGTGAGTTTATTACAATGATGAGTTGGTGAAGCACGACCTTCAAACGTTAGCCTCACAAATGTGATATTAAGTGACCTTCGGAGATATGCTGTGCTTGAGAAGACTCGGCAAGCCAAGTGAAACCGTAACCATGGCCTATGCTAGTGCAGCATAACTGGCCCATTTAAGAGTATCCGTCAATCATTGGGCAATAAACTGTGCTTGCGAAGACTTGTCGAGGCAAGTGAAGCTGTTGTCATGGCTGATGCCAGTACCGCCTTACTGGCACCCATGCCTGTAGCATGTAAAAAACACCAATCAACCATAGTCGTTGCCAGTGCCGCCTGACTGGCTCCCATGCCGGTAGCACATAAAAAGCACTATTCAAGCGTGGTCAGTGCCAGTACTGCCTGACTGGCCCTCATGCCAGTATTAGGTAAAAAGCACCCACTACATTCTTGGAGTGGTTGGTGTTAGGAAGGGCATCCAACTATAGAAACCTTGTTGGATCAGATTGGAGCCTGGTACAGCCTTCTGGCATGCCAGTTCTCAGTCAAACCGTCCAACCCATGCCAGCATGGAAAGCAGACGTTAAATGATGAGGAGGAGGAGGAAGGGGGAGAAGAAGAAGTTAGAAGAATTATTATTATTATTATTTAAAAACAATTTTCAGAATAATACATTATAATACGTTAATCCAAGTTGATGAAAAAACATACTTCTGTATGAATTATTTTCAATGGGATAATGAAGGATACCTGTTACATCAATGGCATGACATAGGGTGTGTAGACCACACAGGGTGGCCCCTTAACATACATGTCTCTGCTGTAGTTGAAGTTATATGACTACCAAAACCAATACTATACTACTATGTTGCATGCAAACTTCATAGTAAAGTGGACTCTAGTTTACATGATGTCATTAACCAAGAGATTTTAATTAAGATTACACTCTTAGTGATGGGATTAATCATTGTATGAATCATTCTGGTTAAAACAAGGCTCTCACACCTACCTTGCAGTGTGAATCTAAAAGTAAACATTCACATCATCGAAATATTGAAGCTATGAGAATAAACAAACATTACATTTGTCAGAGTAATCTAAATGCTAAAGGGCTCCAAGGAAGTATTGACTAACTATTAACAATTCTGTATTACAGTAATTAAGTTTGTTTCATGATGGGAGCACAATTTTCCTTCACTTTTTGTTGTTGGCTTGTTTTTGTTTTTTTTTTCACTCTATCCTTCTTGTCCCCACTCCATCATTTCTTTTAACTATTCATTTTGAATTTTTATCCAAAGATCTATTTCCTTTTTATTGTAGGAGTCCTGAAAAGACAAATGTGGAAATTTCTGAGAAAAAACAAACAGGTAATTCTAATATTTATTTATTCCACTATGGAATTTCTAAATTTCTCAAGTGACAAGTTGAACACCATGTAAATTGAAAGAGAAAGGTATACCATTCTAACCAAAAAATGGGAATCTGCTTGCACAAGTAGTTGTGATGGCAAAAACCTGAAAACTGTGGCAATTTGATTTAAATGGTTAATGGAAATATAGATCATATCTAATATAGAAAATGAAATGGGAGAGCTTAGATATTATATCAATTGAATTCTTATACAGATAAACCCATATTCATCTCTAGTTAAAACTTAAAATAGCCTCAAAGCAAATTTACAGAAGCATGAAACAAATTTTAACAAATCAAAATAATATCAAAACAAATTAAAATTATCTCAGAGCATGTTTAATTGTAGATATTTAGATAGAACTTAGTAGATGTCTATGTTTTGATTTGTTTGAACTTATTTTAAAATTAGAATTTATTTCATTATTTGCCTTAGGCAAACAATGCTGCATTTATTTATGAATGATGAAAGTCAATTTCAAAGCAACAATACTCTTACTCGAGCCCTCTGCTTCCTGTGGAGCATATGCTATTAATGATTTTTCTCTTCTGTTCTTGACTCTGGTTTCTTTTCTGCTTTCTCTCCAGTTGGATCCCTTCTTTTTCAGCTCTACCTTAATATCCCACCTCCAGTTATTTTTAGGACGTCCTCTCTTCCACTCCCCTTGTGGATCCCATGCCAGGACCTCACATATAATGCAGGATGCTGGTTTCCTTAAATTCTGGCCCAACCATCCCCACTTGTACTTCAGGATCTATTCTTCCAATGGCACCTACCTCTCCCCTTCTGCCACAGCTCTTCACTTCTCATCTTATCCAACCATCTAAATTTAAGAACCCATATTGCAGTTTTGATGTTTTTCCTGGTGATCCTTTTGGATTTTACTGCACCACATCAAATGTTTCCCTGAGAAAAAGCCTTTATCTCCCAGGTCTTGTTAATTTTGAATTGTCATCGATGTTACTGTAATTTCAATATGCTTAAAGTCATAGATAGAACTTAAGCTGCTTATTATGAAATTACCTCTCAGTAGTGTAATATTTTAAGTATTTATCCTGCTCACAATCCTGTTAATATCATAGAGTTGGTGTTGGCTTACCTGTGTAGCTTTAATGCTGAGTTTTGTTAAGATGTTGGCATAACCAATCGTTTTTGTTCTACAACAACCTATTGCAATTCTCTCCTAGATTTTTACCAAAAAGGTCATCATCATCATCACCCATTTTTTCCATGCTTATATAGATTGAGTGAGTGTCTTGCTTAAATTGAGTACATTGTCTTGCCCATTCTTTAATTCTTTGTCATTTCCTTCATGAGATTTAGCTTCTTGAGATGTCTTTACCACTTTTTTCCATGTCTTTCCTTTCTGCAGGTTCCTTCAACTTATGTGAATGTCCTCCATTCACATTGCATTTCCATACCAGCTTAGTCTTTTCTTTTGTACACTATATCAGATTCCAATTATTTCCAGTTTTCCTCTCAGTTCATTTGTGCTTCATCATGCACTCATTAATATTATATATCCAGCATAGAGCAGAACATCTTTGCTTCATTTCACTCAAGCTTTTGCATCTTCTCTGCATTCAGTACCTCTGTTTTGTTATCATACAAGGGGGTGCTGAAAAGTTCCTGGCTTTAAGGGTATTGCAAAAGGCCTAGTTGGAAGCCCAACATTCCAAGTTTTTTTACATGGCTTAGAAAAACTGAAGAAAATCTGAGAGGAGAATATGTTGAATAAAATCATAATTAACTGATCCTCCTGTTTTTTCTTTTACCTAATACCAAGAACTTTTCAGCACCCCCTTGTACAACATTGTGCTTCATGTGCAAGCATCATACAACCTACATTTCAATGAAGGGGAAAATTCTTTTGTTGCCAGCAGAGATAATAGCTCTCTGAACTTTTTTCACCGTCTTTACCCTAGCTATTGTACTTTCAGAACTTCCACCTCCTCTACTAATTAGGTTGTCTAGGTTCAGAAACCATCATCTACTTCTAAGAAACCTTCATATCTTTTGCAAAAATATAATTCATCGATGTTGTTAATGCTAACCACTCTTACAGACAAAATTTTTCTTCTGTCAGCCTACCTTTTTTTCCACTGCATTTATACACTCACAGTTTACATTGGGTACAAGATATTAAATTCCTACCTACTCTTTTTCTGCATATTTAATACAGCCATGTCTCCAATGGAGATTAAATCCTGTTTTCTTTCTTATTAAAACTTGGTAAAACTTATTCCTACCAAACATTTCTTATATGCATTTGGTGTGTCAGTTTATTTTGCTATAATATAAATGCAAGCATTAAATAGCAGTAACATTTCATTTTAAGACCATAGATTCTTATTGGTCATGAATCTATCATCCAACATAGCAAAATTTGGACTTGTTTTCCATCAGCTGCTTATCTTTATATCAAAAATACCATTTATAATATTTTTTTGGAAACCTTTTTGGTGTATTTTTTTAATGTAAATTTTTGGTAAAGCTACTGAATCAGTTATAATCCTGAATCCTTATATATATTTATTTTTTACTTTTTTTTTGTTTTTGTTTAGAGCCTTCAGAAGGAATTCCTAAGAAAGTATTTAAATCGAACATTGCTCAAGTGAGATACATTCTTCCAAGCATTGGTGTCTACTCAAATCCCAGCTCTGATTCAGAAACATCAAGTAGTGAAGATTCTGACCTAGATGCTCCCTGTATGATGACCAGTACTTTACACACAGAACACGAGCTAAAACGAATGACACGTGACCGAGTACCATTATGAAAACTTTCCACAAAATTTTTAAATATGTAAAACTAGCAGATCTGTGTTTTATTCATTGAATTATTTACATAGAATCAGTCTAAAAGAAAAAGAAAAGAAACAAAACTTTGGCATTGTACAAAGAAAGAAGCCTTAATTTAGTAAGATATACCCTTTTTTGTGATGCCTTACTTCATAATAACTTGCTACAGTTGTTTCTATATTCTAAAGGGATACTGTAAAAATAATTCCTTATAAATGTTTTCCAGTAATGTACTGGGAATATCCCTTTAAATCCCTTGATTAATATTAAAAGAAACTTGTAGATTTAATAAATGTATTATTTTAACTATGAATGACTAAAATTTATTGCCTTTGTAAGTAGAATTTTCAATAAGTATCTCACACTATTTTAGCATTCTACAGGTTTTTGTTAGAAGTAATACCACTGCATGTGTATGCATGCACACTTGTATCTGAAACTGCATCTGCCTAAATCATAGTATCCTTGTAAAATATCTGGCTTCTTTCAAACTGGAACATACCAAAGTGTTATTTACTACAATTTTCTGGTTATTAAATGACCTTTGTTGACAATCCTGTGTTGAAATATGTTCATCATTTACCAAACTAGATTCTTCCATACAGTCTATTCAATGAAAATTTGAGCAATGGGTCTGATATTGACAATATTGACTCTAACACATACAAGACAATAAGATATGTAATGATATGCTAAAAGTAAGGTCAACAAAATGATAGCTGAGGGCATGAATTAAACTTTTAAATCTATAATATTACCTTGAAATAAGAGTATCTGTATGACATTTATGATTACTCTTATCCCAATGGTGAACGTAACAAGAGCGAAAAAGAACCTTTATACTTTCAGAAATAAAAAAAGAAATAATGAAATTTAAAGTATGTATAACTATGTAAATGTTGTAAGTTGTTATTTTAAAATTGTCAGTGCGTGGCACCTTGAGTTAAGATCTATTGTAGCTTCGGGTCAGCCAATAGCTTGTGAGTGGAAATAGTAGAGCATGCATGTGTGTGTGTGTATGTAAATACAGGCATGACTGTGTAATAAGAAGTTTGCTTGTCGATTACATGATTTCAGGTTCAGTCCCATTGCAAGACATCAGGCCAATCAAAGCCTTAGGAGTGGATTTGGTAGATGAAAATTGAAAGAAACCCATTATGTATGTGTGTGTGTTACTATCTCCTTGCCTTGACTTCATGTGATAGTTATAAGCAAATGTCACCATCATGCAAGCAGTATCTTTTGTTTTCAATCTTCCTTAAAATCATATCTGGTCATTGGGGGTTGAATATTAGCATACATGGAAACAGACAAAGGTTGGCAACAGGAAGGGTATTTGGCTGTAGAAATGTGCTTCAACAAATTCCATCTGACCCACCCATCCATGGAAAAGTGGACATTAAAATGATGATATTGTGTGTATATATATATTATGCATGTTTGTGTATGCACATATGTACTTGTCTATGTGATAGTTTACATTCAGTATCCTTACATAAAAGTGTTGAGTAAAAAAAAATAGTGCCCTTTCTTGATATTTCCTGTTAACAGCTCTACATTTTTAAAGATTAATGGAATAAATAATCCATTACTTGAATAATAGGTAAGGGTTAGTGACAGGAAGTGAGGCCCAACATTTGGAGTGACAGTGCGGGCTCTAGCTTAGTATTGTTTATGTGTAGTAGGGATGTAATGCAGTGGTGTTTTCTTGATGAGTAATTCTTGAGGGTTTTTTTTTTTTGGTAGGGGGTTTCCATTAAAAGAAATAAGGTTGACATGGATCCACTGTGTGTGGCTGATGTATAGTTGAGGAAAGTTAGGAAAGAATGAAAAATCATGTTGCCTACTTAAAAGTGTGCATTGCTGGATATAGTGGCAAGAAGGTTATTGATATATAAAAGGAAGACAGTTAGGGACAAAACCAAACTCTGGAGAACTTCAGACTTGACTGTGAGAGGAGCTGAAAGATCTCTGTAAATACATGCCATGCTGGTATGATTGGATAAGAAGCTACTGATTTAAGAGATGAGAGAAAAGTAGAGCCTATAGGTAACAAGTTGTCATATGAGATTTGCATGCCAGACATGGTCAAGACCATTTCTGATGTTGAGTGCAACAGCATTGCTTTCATTGAACGTCCCTAAAGTGAGAGGCCAATAGTTGTGTAGATCCGGTTCTGCAGAAACCAAACTGATGTTCATTGAGAAAGATTCAAAGTTTTGGAGAAGATTATTAATTGCCTACTCTATTACATTGGAGTTGTTAGAAGTGAAATCAATCGGACAATAGTTGGCTGGGTCAGAGGGGTTGATTTTCTTTGGAATGGGATACTATACGTATTTGGTCATCCCATAAATAATGCAGTTTTTTCAATTGCATGAAACAAAAGTCAGAGGAGGTCAAGATAAACTACCTGCATCAACTTGCTATAAAAGCAGGTAGTAATTTTACCTTTTATTTATTCTTAGAGTAAGTTTTGAAGAGTGCAGTTTGATTTTAACGGTTATTTTTTCAAAGCTATAATGGAAGTGACAAACAAGCATATTCAGCATATTTTGCTTTATGAGTTCAATAAAGGCAACAATGCAATGGGAAGTGCGAGGAATATTAATGCAGTATATGGGGGATCAGAAAATAAGCATATGCCATTGTGAACAGTGGTTCCAGAAATTCTGAGCTGGAAACTACAGCCTGGAAGATCTTTAGAGTTCGATGAGGACATCTTGCAAACCCTGGTGGAACAAAATCACATTGTAACTGTTGAGGAACTAGCAGAGAAGGTTAGATTTGGTCATTCTACCATTCATTGACACCAGCGCTAGAAGAAAAACGACCATCTTTGGTTTCAAGACAAAAGCTGTTCTTCCATCAGGATAATGCTCATCCACATACAGCAAGGATGACATTCCAAAGACCAGAGCAGTTTGAATGGGAAATGATGCTCCACCCACCATATTCGCCAGACATTGTCCCATCTGATTATCATTTATTCCGCAGTCTTCAAAATCAGTTGGACCAAAAAAATATGACTTCTGTAGACGAGGTCAGAACAGTACTTGAGTATTTTTCATCACTGACAAGGGAATTTTGGAAGTGGGGCCTTGCAAGTCTACCAGACAGATGAAAGAGTATTGTAGAAAATGGAGAGTATATTTTAGATTAAAAAAGAACTTTGTCTTAATTTTTGAAAAATAAAATGAGTATAAAAAAACTGCATTATTTATGGGACGACCCAATATATAGATAGATAGATTTTATTAGCATTTAGCAGAAACAACAGTGACACAATGGCTGAGAGTTTTATGCATTGTCACTTATCTTGGCCCTTGAGTCACTTTGTTGCTTCTGCTAAATATTAATAAACATATACATATACTCATATTTTGAGTTCTCTTTTTCCTGTTTGCATCAGCATACCTGTAGATATATGTTTGTGTATAAAGAGAGAGAATAGCAAACTTTATACTTGTAGTAACCTCTGGTTTTCTCAACTGATCTTCACCAAATATTGCCTGTGATCTCTCCTAGCTTGTAGGTATCGAACTTGTAGGTATGAACAGTATCGAACTCACAACACTGCCTGGTTTTTGACATAATTCTAAAGGTTCATTTCTTAAGCAAGAAATGATGAAACCTTGGCTAGATAAAACTTAACTGGCTACCAATAAATATGATCTGAATATTCCAGTTGCTGATCTAGTTTGTACTAACTCTTAAATAAGATTGTTGAACTTCCAAATTTCTTTTGTGAGATTAGATTGTTTTATTTTGTGGTTTTCTCTTTGGTTTATAACTTCATCATAAAATCCTATTTTTAATAGAAATCTGTTTTTCCTGCTTAACTTTAACCTGCTAATACTAGTGTTACCTTCCAAAAACCTACCATTCTATGAGTTCACTTCAATGTATATCCTATAAAAATGGTTCCAATTTTCACAATGAGAAAAGTCAGTTCTAAATGTGAAAAATAGAAGCTTTTGAAATAATCTAAATTTACTTTCATAAATAGTTATAGAACTTACTCAAAATATACTGGTTTCCTTTGCATTGGTCAGAAGAATTTCTAAACCAGGGCATCCATTTCCCTTTCTAAGTCTTGGAGAAAGTAAAAAGAATTTTTTAAAAAGTAGTAGTAGTACTATTAATATATTGATAACTATATTTTTTAAACTGCACAAAAAATGCAAAAGATAATTAAAAATTTAATAAAAAAGTAAAAATCGTTTCAGAAGTTCTGTCACTATCCAGTTTCACAAAAATATTGAATGATCTAAAAGGCTTAGCTATCCTTAATCATTTTTTAAAATGTAAATTACATGTTTTTCCTCGGCTTTCATGAAATATAGGCTATTCTTTCACCCATGAACAGTATGCCCAAACCTCCAGTTATAATTTCTATAAAATATCTTTTTATCTGATAGAAATATTTCTACTTTAAACCCACCAATTTCTATCTACTGCATTTTTGTGATAGATCTATTCTGGTATTTTCTGATTTCTATAAACTTCCCTTTGTAAGCAAAAGCATGATGCTATTACCCATCTACACTTTGGTTCCACATAGGGGTAGTCACAGTGTCTTAGCAGGTGCTACACCTGAGATAGTTTCTCCACCAAACTATCACATTATAAGGTAACATTTGCTGTGTCTGAGCAATGGCAAATTTAAATAGTTTTGTCTATTTGTAGAAGACACAAAAACAACTTGTCAGTTGCTCTGTAACTAACATGAGGAGATAAGTGAAACATTAATAACTTTTATTAAAAACCAGAAAGTCTTGTGATTGTTACGAGTTTTTGACCTCTTGTAATCAGTGATAGAGTATCAGTAAAAATAGTTTGCCCTTTTGTTAATTAGTTTCATCACTCAATCATAACAATTATTTCATCTTTATTGGGGGAGAGGTGCAATATTAGGCCAACCAGACCTACTTTTTGCTCTTATTGACCTGCTTAAATTTACAAAGAGAAATTTCAGAAATATTTTTTTATCTTTTAATATATCCTTGTACTAAAATAATTAGCATTATATGATATAAATAATATATATTATAATCTTTTCTACTATAGGTACAAGGCCTAAAATTGGGGAGGGGAGAGTTAATTACACTGACCCCTTAGTTTATCGACCCTGATAGGATGAAAGGCGAAGTCAATCTTGATGGAATTTGAACTCAGAACATGCAGACAGTCAAAATGCTGCTAAGCATTTTGCTCAGTGTGCTGATGGTACTAAAATAGATATATTTATAAAATTGAGGCATTAAAAAACCTTATATATCTTGAAGTTCCTTTCCTATTTACATTTTTTCCTGCAAATATTCAGACTCACATCAGTTGTATCAGTATCTCCAGCCAGGAAGAGACAGCAAAGGTCACAATACTATATATCCTTTTCTGATGAACATATTTCAAAAAACTGAAAAATTTAATTTAACTTCACTAAAACTTATATATCTGGAACCCCATTACTATTCTGACATCATTAGATCGTTAGAATACTGTGGATTTCACACTGACAATACTGGAGCATTGACCTCAAGTCTATGGTTAAGGTGTTGGACTCATGATCGTAAGATTGCTCCACTCAGCTGGCAAAAATAAGTAATCCTGTGACAGACCGGTGTCCTGTCCAGGTGGGAAATTTATACACCATGGAAATATATATTATACACGCACAAATATATAAAACAGCTTCCTACAAAGGTTCTTTCTACTTAATTCTGCTCACAAGGCATTGGTTAACCTAAAGCAGTGGGCTATGATAGACAA
Organism: Octopus bimaculoides; assembly: GCF_046866305.1. Taxonomy (NCBI): domain Eukaryota; kingdom Metazoa; phylum Mollusca; class Cephalopoda; order Octopoda; family Octopodidae; genus Octopus; species Octopus bimaculoides. The sequence continues at coordinate 74,687,721 of NC_142930.1, read as the reverse complement.
CACTGGCTCAAGGTAGCATGTGTTGCAATTGAACTTAGAACCACATAATTGTGAACCAAGCTTCTCAGCTACATTGCTATGTAGGTGCCTATTATGAAAATAATAAACTGAGTCAGCGAGCTGGCAGAAATGTTAGCACGCCAGGTGAAATGCTTGGTGGTATTTCGTCTGCCGTTACGTTCTGAGTTCAAATTCTGCCAAGGTTGACTTTGCCTTTCATCCTTTCAGGGTCGATTGAATAAGTATCAGTTACACACTGAGGTTGATGTAATTGATTTAATCCCTTTGTCTGTCCTTGTTTGTCCCCTCTATGTTTAGTCTCCTGTGGGCAATAAATAAATAAATAAATTGAGTCATATTCAAATGTAGTTACTTCTCTATGGAATTAGGCTATATGAAGATATTTTTGCATGCACACACATATAGAAATTCATTCAACAGAAGAGTATTCCATTGCCTTTTCCAGAAAGGTTTCTGAGAATGTTCCCATGAGATCAATTTCCTCAACTGGATAGTTAAAGGAACTATGTCCCAGGCCAAAATAATAATGAAATACTTTCAGCAGCATTAAACTCAAGACCAACTCATTATCTAATATCTTATCCATTCTACCAATTTACATATCCCTACTGCAATTATATAACCAAATCTTCAACAATGAAAATATTGATGATCATCATCATCATCATCATCGTTTAACGTCCGCTTTCCATGCTAGCATGGGTTGGACGATTTGACTGAGGACTGGTGAAACCGGATGGCAACACCAGGCTCCAGTCTGATTTGGCAGAGTTTCTACAGCTGGATGCCCTTCCTAACGCCAACCACTCAGAGAGTGTAGTGGGTGCTTTTACGTGTCACCCGCACGAAAACGGCCACGCTCGAAATGGTGTCTTTTATGTGCCACCCGCACAAGCCAGTCCAGGGGCACTGGCAACGATCTCGCTCGAAAATCCTACAGGAGCCAGTCAGGCGGTACTGGCAACGGCCACGCTCAAAATGGTGCATCTCATGTGCCACCCGCACAAGAACCAGTCCAGGGGCACTGGCAACGATCTTACTTGGCTTGCCGGGTCTTCTCACGCACAGCCCATTTCCAAAGGTCTCGGTCCGTAGTCATCGCCTCGGTGAGGCCCAATGTACGAAGGTCTTGCCTCACCACCTCAGCCCAGGTCTTCCTGGGCCTACCTCTTCCACGGGTTCCCTCAACTGTTAGGGTGTGGCACTTTTTCACGCAGCTATCCTCCTCCATTCTCACCACATGTCCATACCAGCGCAATCGTCTCTCTTGCACGCCACAACTGATGCTTCTAATGTTCAGCTTTTCTCTCAAGATACTTACACTCTGACGGGTATTCACATTGACATTACACATCCAACGGAGCATACTGGCTTCATTCCTTGCGAGCTTACGTATGTCCTCAGCATATTGATATTGAAACCAAAATCTATCATAGCAAACTTTTTGTATCATTGTTGTTTTAAAGAGTACAAGTGTCCTTGAGAATATTTTCACAATAAATATTGTGACATTTTCACAATAAATTTTCATAATAAATATTTTAGTCAATATATAAATAAGATTTTCTCTACTTAATAAATTCAGGCATTGCTCTGACTACAAAATTTTCACATTTGGAAACATTTCATCTTTGTTTTTGATTTTTTTTTCTACCAGATCATATAATGATAATGAATTTATTGTATACACTGATCAGGTGTACTACAACTCATCAGAAAAGGTTGTCAAATGTGCATGTACAGTACATAGAATAATGCACAGAAAGTTGTTGTTGTTGTTGGCACGACGTCGAGGGTCCAGTTGATCCGATCAGTGGAACAGCCTGCTCGTGAAATTAATGTGCAAGTGGCTGAGCACTCAACAGACACGTGTACCCTTAACGTAGTTCTCGGGGATATTCAGCGTAATACAGTGTGACAAGGTTGGCCCTTTGAAATACAGGTACAACAGAAACAGGAAGAAAGTGAGAGAAAGTTGTGGTGGAAGAGTACAACAGGGTTCACTACCATCCCCTGCTGGAGCCTCGTGGAGCTTAAGGTGTTTTCGCTCAATAAACACTCACAACGCCCGGTCTGGGAATTGAAACCGTGATCCTATGACCACGAGTCCACTGCCCTAACCACTGGGCCATTGCGCCTCCACGCACAGAAAGTAAACAGTGAATAAATCATAAAAAAAATAAAAGTGGTGGGGACATCAGGTGTATTGTTGGCAAATTTCAGGAAGCATGAAAGTTTTGAAGGACATAAACAGTTTTATAGATTAAATGTTTTCACTAATAATTGATAAAAATTGTTTAAAAGAAGAGAATTAAACAGTATTTATAATTCTATCAGAATTAATAGGTTTTTTTCAAATTTATGTAGGCTTTCGATTACATTTACTTGTTTAATCTCAGGTCAGCTTTACACAAGTGAACATATTGTTGATTCATATATTTTGTATATGTGTATACACCTATTACCTTTAAGTCATGTGACTGCAGCCATGCTGGGGCACTGGTTTGAACAGTTTAGTCAAACAAATCAACCTTGATAAATCTGGTACTTATTCTATTGGTCTCTTTTTCCAAACTGCAAAGTTACAGGGATGTAAACAAACCAACAGCAGTTGTCAGATGGTTGGCAGGTGGGCAAACCCACATCAAGCTTCTACACAGTTTCCATCTACCAAATTCATTGGTTGGACTAGGACTGTAGTAGAAGACATTGGCCCAACATGCCACATAGTGGGTCTGAACCCGAAACTATGTGTCTGCAAAGTGAACTTCTTAAACACACAGCCATGCCTTCACCTATTTTAACCAATTTCAGTTATTAAAAACTGGAGCTGTGCTGAGTACTAGTTAGCATGCAGGTTATGGATGTAAAAAAGTGGAAGTAGATTGTCCTAATCAAAATCAGAAGTGAAGACAGTAATATCCTTTTGTGTATATACAACATAGTCAATGAATAGAACATACATATATTTGATATAAGATGAAACAATCATATTTCTCAGTAGTGTTTGTTTTAGAATATAGTACATTGGAGTAGTTTACATCAGCTGCTACTTCTGAAATACTTAACATATCACTAGACGGTATTATACATACTGTGAATGTGGCATTATGAAGTTCTTTATGTTCTTTTTGTAAAATTTTGTGATGTCACTGTCATTACTTCCAGTTTCTATCACAATCTTTCACATTTTAGAGCAATTTACTTTCACTTTTTTACAACTGTAAACTGTGTTAACCCTGAGTGCCACCTTCAAAGATTTTAGTCAATTATATTGACCCTGCAGAACTTGTTTAGTAATTATTTTATCAATGGCTAAAGGAAGAATGGCATGGTTAACCTTGGCATATAAAGATATATACAACAACTTGCAAAAAGTTTCCATCCACCAAATTTTACTCACAAAGTTCCAGTCAGGTTTGGTTCCACAGTAATACACAGTAGGACCAAACCTGAAACACTGAGATTTTGTGAAATGAACTTCTGAACAACACAATAATTTTAGCATGGACAATTTAGTACACCGACTTGACCAACACTGTCTGATATGTTTCTGCTCAACCTCCAAGCCTTACAGTGGAGCCTTGCTCAGTACAGTGCCATCACTTGCGATTGGCTCTCGGCTTGAGAGTGACTGTCTGTGCATTGATGTTTCCCTGAGGCTTGGCCTCCATATCTGTGAGTCTTATGAATGCCATTATGGATCCATTGTGGATTCTTTTGGCCTCCACTCACTGTCATTCCATCATAGTGCTGGCTACTTTCCATGCCACACTACCCTTAACAAAATCGTAAAGCATGGCCAAAACACCACAGGCTTCCCTTCACAGCTCAAGGGGAAGGGAACTAGACTGAGGGGACAGTAAAAGGCCTGACAGTATGACAATTTTTCTGTTCCATGGCAGTAGGCCCCTCGTCTGGGATACCACATGTTGTGACATTTTCTCCAGTGGCAACTTGATGTATTCAGCTACCAGCCCAGGCTCTGTTGCTCATCAGGCTGAAAAAAGCAAACTGTCAAGGATTCAGTCACTTTCTGACAGGTTTATGGTCAAGCCTGTGATAGTGGAAATCTCTGGTGTTCTTTGCCTCCAGACCATATCCCTGCTCACCATTATCAGGGTAAAGCTGGCTATCCACATGTGCAAGCCGCATGAGTCAGGGTGGCTGTTCCAACACATCTTCCTCACCATCCTCCGGGGAAACACCTTTTCCATTTTGTCTGCTGGGACCATAAAGCAATCTGAATTGCAGGAAATAAACAACTTTGATCTGTCATACAATTACACAATTTCATAGACTAGATTTCAACACATAGGAATGAACATAGACATGGTTTACTAGCACGTGCACACAAATACACACACAGAGTTGTTCAGCTTTTTAATCAGATATACCAGGAACCAGTGTCTAATGTTTCCTTTTTCAAGATGGTCAGGTGTGACATGAGAGAAATTTGATTGCTATTTCTAGCAAGTTAAGCGACCATACAGAAGTTCTGGCTTAAATAAGTTAATTGAGATTGTTTGTACCTTTTATATACAATATTTCCTTTTAGTACTAAAAATTCATCAGTCGCCCAAAAGCTGGTGTCATTTTAACAAAAGAAAATTTATTTTGATGTTTATCGATGAGTTTACATCAACTGAAACAAGCAGCAGATGTCGACATAGCTTAGCTTTAATAATCCTGGTATCTTTTAATCAGTGATTTCCAAACTGTTTATCACAAAATGTTAGGATAGCTTTATCTCTGATTTTTCACATATGCAAATTAAAATTAAGCACTAATAGCTAATTTTAACCGCACATGCTTTCTCTTACATGGAACCATAATACATTCTCTTTGACTGCTACATGATGCTTAATTTTAATGAAAAGTATATTTATTGGGTGTTGTCTGGTTTTCAGTGAAACAAAAAAAGTGTCGCTTTCCTCAACATTTCTAGATGTTAAATGATGAAGACATCAAATAGACACTAGAAAGTCTATTGACAACAGATTAGAGAGGATAATCTAAAGCATGTAGATATTTCTTTATTTTAGTAATCCTGATATGTTTTAACTTCTGTTTCGCATAAAGTATATTAAACAAAATAAAACAAATAAAAAGTTTATTTATATGCTTAGGGCTAGTCCCCTAGGCACATAAAGAAACTCTGAGAGATTAATTCTTTATTTCTGGAAATTATCCCTTGTCTTAAAGAGTTGCTAACAATTACCGTCAGGTTTTAGTTTTCTTTCTCAAATTAGGAGGTAATTACAATTCATTAAGTATATATATATTTTTTTCTTTTTTCATATAACATTTGTCTTTTAATTGAGAAATAACAATTCAAAGTTCGAATGGAAGCTTGTACATAAGTACACATACAAGAATAAAGCACCTAATGAGGATCTGAGATCAAACTGATTGAAACTTACTGTAAATATTGGAAATCTATTATCTCTAAAGATGATGAATTAATAGTTAGAAAAATTATAATCTTATTAACAACACATCTCAGACATTTAGTCTCATTTACAGTTCGATGCTACTTTAGCAACCACGAAAACATGAAATAAAATCTATATTCAATATTTTTAGTGCTTATTTTGTAGTTTAAAACTGCTTTTACATACAGCTTAAAGGCGTTCACACGCAGCTAAATAAATTGAAGTGGCTGGTGTAGTTTGTTTGGTAATACCAATAAAACAACACATTTCTCAGCTTAATGTGTTTAAACAAATAATGGTCGCACATTTTGAAAGGAAGATTGTAGTCTTTATCTATTATAATTCTATTGCATAGGCCTTAACATTTTAACTGGCAACTATTTTATCGATCCCAAAAGGGTGAAAATCAAAAATCAATTTCCCTGGCAGAATTTGAACCTTGCATGTAAAAGAAAGTAGTTATATACAACCACTTTTTTTTTCTAACCATCATTTTTTTAACAAATTACTCACGAAATTTACTATCAGCATAGAATGACAATAAAAGAATCATTAATTACGAATAAATAAAGAAACATTTCAGTGAATAATTGCTAAATGACTATATCAATAAATAACTTCATTGAGATATCTGATTATAATCAAAATGATATCGAATATTTGTGTTATTTTACCGACGTTGGTAATAAATAGTTTATCAGTATTTACATAGGTTTAAAGTTTTGAACACAAAACTTAAACAATAGCAACACATCTGCAGATGATTAGAAAATCGTTGCACTCCATCGGTTTCGACGACGAGGGTTCCAGTTGATCCATATCAACGGAACAGCCTACTCGTGAAATTAACGTGCAAGTGGCTGAGCACTCCATAGATACGTGTACCCTTAACGTAGTTCTCGGGGAGATTCAGCGGGACACAGTACGTGACAAGGCTGACCCTTTGAAATACAGGTACAACAGAAACAGGAAGAAAAAGTGAAAGAAAGTTGTGGTGAAAGAATACAGCAGGGTTCGTCACCACCCGCTGCCGGAGCCTCGCGGAGCTTTAGGTGTTTTCGCTCAATAAACACTTACAATGCCCGGTCTGGGAATCGAAACAGCATTCCATTCCTATAGAATAGAGCCGAAATTATCTAGCGCGACAAAAACCGTAGTGTTTTGCATTTTTCAAGCCAAGTCACGTGACTTAGTGGTTAGCGTATAGCACTCACGATCTCAAAGATAGTGGTTTCGATTCCAGGAACGGACGATGCTTTGTGTTCTTGAGCAACTCTTCCTTTCATGTTACTCCTGTCCACTTAGCTGTAATTGACTAACCTTGTGACAGACTGACGTCCCGTCTGGGGCAACGTGATCTCAGTCACTTAGGACGCCTATAAGTCCTAGAAATCGATACAGTGATATCCAGGGAACTTATACTACTATGTTTCAAGCATTGTAGACTATGGAAGTTTTCTCTTAACTCCCAGAAAAATTGATATTTTTTAATGAAATTTTCTACAAACATGCTTTAGATGTTGGTTTCGATTAAATCGGAATTTGTTGTGAAAAGATTTTTCTGAGGATGGGGAGAGGAGTTTCGGAAAATACACACGAGTTGGCTTTGTTTCCTTATAACTTACCGAAAAAAGGATATTTTTAAATAAAATTTTCTGTAAATCCCAACGAGATGGTGTATATTACGATTATATCGGAAATATATTTATATAAAAAGTTGGTGGGTTTGCACACATATGTAGTGAAACTACCTATCGCCATTAGATACAAAACTGCTATCGCCATTCTTCTCATTTAAATATAAACAAGCGCGAGCATAGCGGAGAACCCATTCCTTGTCATCACGTGACTGATTATTATTCGAATGGGCAACTTCTTCGAACCGTTCCCGCCAGAACGCAAACTGACCAATCACGGCCCCTAATAAGGTCACGTGATAGAGTATTTTTCTGAAGCCTTCGGGAGCCGATAATTCGCTATAAATAGATCAACTCATACCCAGCAAATTTGTCTCGGTTCAGTTTCTCTTTGAGAACTGTTCCGTGTACCACATGACAGCAGCAGCAGCGGCAGCCAGCGACACATCAACAGCTTCGTCCAACGATGACCACCGTCGCCGCCACATCAGCAACACGAGTCTACGACTACTAACCAGCATCATCGTCATGACCAACACGATTCTACGATTACTACTAACCAGCATCAATCTCCACCAGCGTCTACACGACTTTCTATGTACACCAATCCAAACCACCGCGGCACATCTCTCTCTTCGATTCTGTTAGGTGACTTAGCTTCACCACGATAATAAACAGACAAGATATTTCAGCCAGCGACGAACATCTGTATAACAAGAATCACGGCCCGGCATGGAAGCCACGACATCACAACTAGTGATCAGCACTGCCACACTCACAGCCTCAACTACTTTCACATACAGACTTTTCCTATAATGTACTCAAAGAACTGGTATAAATGCTCACGTGTTATTGACTCTTTCTATCTGCTGTAATAACTCACATACACATACATGTATCACTCACACACTTTTCTTTGTATGACGGCCTGTCTTTGATTATGTTCTTATATGTCGCATTCACACTCTCACATACACATACATCTTTAACGCTACAATAAATATTTCTGTTATTCATCTTATACGGTTGCCTTCTATCGCCTCTTCATTACTGGTATTTACGAATTCATATATGTTATCGTAGTATAACATATTTTGTATATCATCTTTGATATATATTATTTTGTGTTCGACCGTGTGACGCGTTTAAATAAAAGGAGTCCTCTGTTTTTCCATTCGTCACCATTTCTCTTTTTTGAGTTCGCACGGTCGTTCCTACACATATATACTGACACATCACAAAATGAAACTTGAAATTTCAAAAAAAAAAAAAAATGATGTAACGTGTGTATGTGTGCGAGTCAATTTTTTTTTTTTTTTTTTCAAATTAAATTCCGATATAATCGTAATCTACACTATTTGAAATGTATTTGTAGAAAATTTCATTAAAAAATTACCCATTTTTCTGAAAGTTATGAAGAAACAAAGCCAACTTTTGTGAACTTTCAGAAAGTCTCCTTCCCATCCTCGGAAAAATTGTTTCACAACAAATTCCGATATAATCAGAATATGCGTAAAAGAATTTATCGGGAGGGTGGGGAGAGGACCTCGGAAAATTCACAAGATCCGAGTTTTTCCCTCATAACCTTTAGAAAAATGGGGTCTTCTCAATGAAATTTTATAGAAATACCTTTCAAACGGCATGCATTATGATTATAAAGTAATTTGTAGGGAAAATCTTGAGGTGGGGAGAGGACTTTCGGAAAATTCCCAAGATCCAAATTTTTCCTCGTTATATTCCGAAATCACATTCAAATTTATACAGATACCCTAGCGTACTACTACTACTACTACTACACTACGTAGTGTTTATTTCTACCCACTTTCAATAATGTTTAATGTTTTGACTTCAATTTTGTTTCATTTTCAATTATTTTTACGCTTTTTTAACCCTTCGTCGTTATTCTCATTCACTCGTTATTAATTTCTCTTTCTTTCTATCTATATATAGAAAGAGATATTATGATTGACCGTTGACTGAACACTATTCAATTTTTTTTCTCCGTGTTTTTCTCCTTGTCTCCGTATTCTTTCTGTTGAAGAGCGTAGCTCGAAACGTCAAAGACTTTCCGTATTCCCGAGCGTCATACTAATATATACTTTTGTTATTTACACCACCTGTCCTCGTCTGTTGTTATTATTTGTATATTCTCCTACATATATTATATATATATACATACATCTATATACATATATATATATATATATATATATATATATATATACACACACACATATATATATATATATACACACACATATATATACACACACACATATATCCAGTTATGAGGGAAAATCTCGTATCTTGTGAATTTCCCGAAATCCTCTCCACATTCCCTTGGAGACGACTTTCCCCACAAATTTCTTTATAATCGTAATGTATGCCGTTTAAAATGTATTTCTATAAAATTTCATTGAAAAAAACCCATTTCCTAAAAGTTATGAGGGAAAAACTCGGATCTTGTGAATTTTCCGAGGTCCTCTCCCCACCCTCCCGTTGCTTTGCACCCTACACATCTTTTACACCCATTGCACTATATTTTTCTGATTTTCGTTTCCGGATCAAGTTGTAAACATTAACCAAGAATTTTATTAAGAAATATCCATTTTTCTGAATGTTATGAGGAAACAAAGTCGGTCGGAACACTTGTGTAAGTATGCCGAAAAGTACATAAATGTAAAGAAAAAAGGGTTTACTTTCCCTCTCGATTTGTTCAGCCCATCCCCGATTTCTGTAATTTTTCAACTTAGATATTTTTTCTCAGATATAAGTTTCTGAGATGACTTCAAAGAAAAAGAAACAGAAAAAGCGATCTTTAGATCGTCGAAAAAAGTATAAAATTTAATTTTTTTATCTCTTTCCCTTTCTTCTCAAAAATTCATCACTTTCGCTTTGTTTTCTTTACCCTAAATTTGCTTTCAGTTTTACGTTTTTAAAACACTGGAAGTTGTGATTATGTAAAAATATAAGGTATTCTTTCATTTTATGATCACAAAATGAAAACATTTTACGAATTATTTAAAATTAAGCTAAAAACCAGATTTTCTTTTCTTTTTTTTCTGTTCATTTCTTTTTACTTTATTCAATAAAAAACGTTTTATTAACAATAAATACCTTGTAATAATCAAGAGTTGATAGTTTGAACTAGAACTTAAAAACATTTTTTTGTCCAATACGTTGAGCAGGTGCGCAAAAATATGCGTTACTTTTTCATATTTGAAATGATTTTTTTATGTTGGAACAGAAGATAAAGAGAAAATATTTAAAATTAAAAGAACGATAATGTCAGGTATTTGAAGCAGAATTAATATAAATATGAAAAAAAAGTATAAAGTTCGAAAAAAGGTCAAAAGGAGGTGGGGCAAATAAATCTACCCTCACCCATTAAAAAAAAATGTTTTAATCGATAACTTCAAATGTTTAAAACACACATCCGGAAAAATGACGGTTTTCGAGATATTTTCCGACTCTATTCTGTAAGAATGCCAAAAATGAATGTCTCACAACAAACAAAATTAATGAATATTTGATGGTTTCAAAGAATAATTTTCGACTTAGTTTTGCAGACTGTCATCAATATAATAAATCTTACAAATTGTATCAAACCAAGAATACTATCTAAATATATATACATATAAAAAATAGTTTTTTAATAACTTAATTAATGAGAATTTATTTCTAAGAGCCTTGTAGCACTTGTTACACCTTTACATATATATTTTGACTAAAACCGCGGTGTAGCAGGGTTAAAAAAATCATAACTCTAACAAAAGTTACCAAAACAACAAAAAAAAAGTGACGCTAGTGAAAGTAAATATACTAAGAAAGATAGAAAGAGTGGCTAGAGTTAGAAATAGATATAGTAAGATTGTGAGTAGATATGGTATGAGGTATATAGAGAGGAGTTACAAATAGAGTAGATAGAATAAGAGTAGCTATAGGAAGGGAGTTAGAGAGAGAGAGTAACTGCAGTGAGAGTGATTAAATACCATGGCGTCGTTCGTACTTCGATCTTGTCTCTTACAGAATGGTAAATTTCTGAAACAAGATGCAAAGGTTTGAATATTTCTCTCTAATAATTCTATTATTTATGTTAGTGTTTATAATTTATTCATGTAAAGTTTATGTGTCTTAACTTAGCAATCGATATGTATGTGCATATATATATATATAGAGAGAGAGAGAGAATGATAGTGGAGATTTATCTACTAGTTGAATCATAACGTAAATGTTTTGGTGTTTATCTTCGATAGATATTTGTATCATACAGACAGATTCAGCATAAAGTGTGTAACAATGCTGGCCTTCTCTCCGTCCTTTACATTCTATTGTCATGGGAAAGGAAAAAGCTTAATAAATTGTCCTTCATCCCGCTAAAAAGACGGGATGGTCACGAGTAAAATACCTTTGATGATAGGTCTGCTCTGTCTAAGCTGACCTAGGGCTAAGCAACAACAACTTAATTCGCTCACAAAATTTGGGTCGACCCGAGTATTATGCTAGAAGACACTTAATATCGCTAAATGGAACCAAAATCTCATATAATTTATTACATTTCTGGCATACAGCATATGTGCTAATTTCACCGTTTTCATACAAACACAGCCTGCATATAAGCTATGCAAAATTTTTATTTCTGTAAACAAAGATGAATTCCTTGATACAGTGATGGACGTACTATATTATGACATTGTAGCCTGTGATGGCTAAATGTGTCATTGAATGAAGTAGTGATGGACTAGGGATTAGATATGACATTGGGGTCTGGATCGGTCGATTATTACGGATGTTGCTGATTGTTTGTTCCGAAAGGAAGGTTGAAAAAGCAAAAAAAAAAAAGTTTGCAATTCGTTAAAAAGAAAGAAAGAAAAACTAGATACAAATCAATGTTTATATTAAAGATGTGCCTAGTCACACCGTTCTCGTTACATACTTTTATCACTGAACTTCGTTCAACCTTGCAGAGGTGACAACCTTGTCCTTTCTACTTAGCTCCTTCATCAGTTCTCTCTTTACACCTACATTTTACTTATTACTTTTTGTATGTGTTTTTAAAGGTTATTATTTTATAATAAATGTATATCTATATAATGGACTGTCGTCAATTTCGACGAATCGGTGTGCCACTTGTTAAAAATGAAACTAATTACTCATTGAATTATACCTATGTAGCTGTGTTTTCCACATGCTCTCAATTAACATGATCTTCAGGCAGAATCAGCGTGGCATTGTATCAAGGTTGGACCTTCAAGTCGCAGTTAGAACAGAGAGAGAAACTCTCAGATGCAGATATTGCCTAGGTGTGTGTGTGTGTATGTGTGCGCGCGCGCTACTCATATCTATTGAAAGGATATATATCATTAATGCAAATATTGATTGTTCATATTTCTAGTATGTGCTAACAAGGTTACTATTGACAATACCTTTTATAATGAAAATACTTCTATAAATTAATGTTAACTATAATAAATATCTGTGGCTTTGATACATTAATTAGCCCTTCTACTGATTATACTTCTAATGGCAAATAGTGCAAGTCGTATTTTTATTATTTTCTTTGACTGCTATTTATGCAGGGAACTTGGCGAAAGTAAAGAATACGTACACCCGGTGTGTCGTGTTAGGGTTTCTGTTACGCCGAAAACGGATGGTGTACTCTATTATAATTGAGAGCCTCTTAAGACGAGTGCAAGTGAATCCTATCCCAGTTGCTGCAGTAATGAGTACAGTACGGAAATGCTCCCAGAAACATCTATCGCATTACCAAAAAACAAACTCTGCTAGTTACTTGACCTTGTAATAAAGCATACAAATATAACTTCGGTTGCTTAGTCTCTGATAGAGAAAACCACCTTTAAAACAAAAGTAAATAAAGAAAAATTAGGGAAATTAACGAAGAAAACCAGCTGATCTAAATGACAGTTCTGCAAGTCAAAACGAAGGATGACTGAAAACCATTCCAACCGTGACCATCTCCTCTTTTTTCTCTCTGAATGGAATCCAAGACAACATCTAACGTAATCTTTTCAGAGACGGAGTGTGTGCGAGGTATATTGGGTTTTATTTTTTAGCAAACGGAGCGACCAGGTAGTGGCTCTTTCGACAGGACTTGTCACAGTTATTGGTGGAATACAAATAACTGGAATTGAGTGCAGATGAAAGTAAAGAACATGTTGTTTGACCCTAGGTGAACCCTGATCCAGCAGACTTGTGATCAAAAACATTCTACCTGTGACCATACCGTCTTTCTTTACATTTAGGACTACATTGTTCAATGTCTTTAATTGTAAGCTTAATGTTTATGGTTCTATATGACAATGAAGCTTAGTTACTACCAAAGATTTGAAACAATTATGTGTCATTTAAAATGTTAATTTATATGAAAGATATACTTGCCTTTGTGAAAGTATACTGACGTAAGATAGAACCAATGACTGTCATATGTAATAGCAGAAATTGAACATACATTTTAATTCAAAATAAGTGGGGTTTGGTTTAATGAAGATTAACAGGTGACTTAATCTCTTTCATCCATTGCTCCTCCTCTTACACAGAAAATTGCATTAGAAGACACATTACTTCTTGTAAACTATTTGCACTGGACAAAAGCCGTCACTGTCTTATAGATGTGCTGTTTCTTATCTCTGCTTTCTTTATGGCTACTACAATAAATGCGCTCTGCTCCTCTGAACTCACTAACTGCAATGCACTTCCCACTTCAGGCTTGTCTTGTTTGTCTCCTCTCAAGACGCTACACTCTTCCAGTTATTCTTTTCCAGAAAGGCAGCCAATCCCTGCCCATGTATTTCTACTAATATAAATTCCTAAAAGTTCAGTTAACTGAATGAATCTATATCAGGTTTGCAAATGACCCTCCTCTCCAATTCTTTTTTTCTTTTTTGAAAGCTGTGTTGTTGAAAGATAAACTTTTTAAAGTTTCCCATTTCAGGATATTTTCAAAGTTCTTATATTATGTGCAGTAGAGTATGTGTGTGTGTATATATATATATATATATATATACATACATACATACATTATAGTGGGGTAGGCCGGTTTATGGGGTTACCCTGGGTTCCTCACTCATAAGGAGTTTAGCCTTATGGCGTATCTTCAGACCCCAAACACTGCTGGCCTGAGACCTCTTTAAAATATGGAAGTGGGGAAAAGCCTCGTTTTTAGGCTAAAACCCTAGGTGATTACCTCCCTTTGCCATTGTCCATCGAATTTATTCATTTATTACTCTAGCTCATCTCTAATCAACCTGCAAACCTGTCACCTGAACATAAACAGGATCATTCAGTCTGCTGTAATGAATTCATTAACACATATAAAACATCCAAGGGTATGTTTTTTTCCTTCCAAAGATATTATGCTCAGGTCATATAAATTTAATAATTAATATTTACTGAGTATTAATTGAAACAGCTGTAAGGGATGATGATTAATTTCCGTCAATAATAAATATTAACTTCCCAATCTCCATGTTTATATATATATATATATATATAAATTTAAGGAATGGAGTGAACGCATGTTATAACTGCATACTTTATTCCGACATATGTTTCAAAATTACAATTTATGCGATCCATAGGATCGCATAATGAATTACGTTATAACCTTATCCAACTATAGTTCTCATACTCGGTCATAATGTCTTACGTTTAAGATGATCCCCATACATTTCCCTGAGGAGAAGTTTACATTTTTAACATCGACGATTCCTATGGATCGCATAAATTGTAATTCTTCAAAACATATGTCGGAATAAAGTATGCAGTTATAACATGCGTTCACTCCATTCCTTAAATTTATATATACTCAAATACCCAAAATATCAAGGAGTTTCTGCCTCAAAAACAGGAATTACACCACTGTTATTTTGTGATCTTTACTACCCTGGTTTCTATTAACCCATTTATTCTATCCAAATTATTATTAATTAGGATAAAATAAATACATATAATTAAATATATATATATATATATATATATATATATATATATATATATATATATATATATATATATATATATATATATATGTTTAAGGAAATTAATTCCCACAAAATACCAGGTATTGAACCAGTATTTCTTTGGATGAAACTATCCCTTCATGAGGTTAACACAACCTCTAACCGAATTTAATATATATACATATTTAATAATATAAAGTAATAATTGATGTTAGTCAATTGTTGTTGATCAATATTTCTCCATTATTACTTTTTAATACAAATAGACTGTATCCCATCTAACAGCTGTTTCTGTTTCTAATATTCCACGGTATTGCCATTGAAAATTCTGAAAATAATATTCATCATATTTGGTAACACATCCGATCTGGAACATGGAGCTTTATCAGAGTGAAGAAAATACATAAAAGAAAAGATGAAGAGCCTTAAATGTAATGTTTTATTTATTTACTAGTTGGTGGTTAATCCCTTCCACCTGTTGTTTGAAGTGAGATGGGCCAAGGTTCAGCATTTGATATAACTGGTCGGTTGAAATTTAAAAACAAAAGACCAGCTATTGAGACCATTATACGGGTTAAGATAAATAAATGAATGGAAAAATAGTGTATGTTGTGAGGGTCCCTAAAATGCTTAGGACAGTATATACTCTTTTACTCTCTTTTACTTGTTTCAGTCATTTGACTGCGGCCATGCTGGAGCACCACCTTTAGTCGAGCAAATCGATCCCAGGATTTATTTTTTGTAAGTCTAGTACTTATTCTATCAGTCTCTTTTGCTGAACCGCCAGGTTACGGGGACATAAACACACCATCATCGGTTGTCAAACGATGTTGGGGGGGACAAACACAGACACACAAACATATACACATATACACACATATATACGACAGGCTTCTTTCAGTTTCCGTCTACCAAATCCACTCACAAGGCTTTGGTTGGCCCGAGGCTATAGTAGAAGACACTTGCCCAAGGTGCCACACAGTGGGAATGAACCTGGAACCATGTAAGCAAGCTACTTACCACACAGCCACTCCTGCGCCTATATACTAGATTAAAAAAGTAAATATTATCGGATAAATGTTAAGAGAGAAACCTATTCGGACATTTAGGAAATAAGACAGTTGGGGGTGAAAATGCTCCAAAAGTTTTTTTTAAGATAGGAATGTGAAATTAGTAAATCAATGAAAAGAATTTATTCTGTAGGAATATTAGGGAAATATTTATGGTTAAGAGGAGGTAATAAGTAGGGTAAGTGGCCTAAGTTGGAGACTGCTGGTCACCCACCCAGTGCACCTAATCAGTGAGCTGACTCGCCCATCAGACAGCTAATTTCACAACTAATGGAGGATTTTAATTTTTGAAGTTCATCTGAAATCATTCTTTACAGACTTGTATGATAGACATTGTAGAATAGTCAATGGATGTCAGATGTTAATCATTGCTGTCACTAATCTTCTCTAGGACATGAGACTACTGATAAGGTAAAACTTGATAAACAAATATTTTTCCATGTATGTACTCTAGTACATACATATAAAAGTAGAATATTTTTATAGTTTATTTTTCTTGACAACTTAGTTATTGGTTTAATATCACTTTATAAAATGTATGTTTTTCTTTCTAAATTTATGTAGATTCTTTTTTTAATTAATGTAATTGTATAGAAAATATGCTTGCTGTAGGGCTTTTTTGTTTACTTTTTAGTAGTAAAATATTTTTGTGTTGTATCTTATCAGTAGTAAATTCATATTTTTGTTGTCAGGATATTACTTGATCTAGTGGATTTTGACAGTTGTATGGGTAATGAGGAATTGTTTAACCCCACCCCAACTCTTATGTCTGTCCTTTTTATCTTTGATGGGAATAGGTGGAGGGGTCATAGTTTATGGATAGTTTTGTGACTGTGTGTGTATAATTAATATAAAGACTTGTGTGTTAAAGCTACCACTTAAATTTATCGAAGTTGGTGTTATACTCCAGACCAGTCGTTATTCTTATTTGGCATGTTTTATGAAAAGCATTCCAACTATGACCATCCATCTTTTTTGCTGGAGCTACAGTGTGCAACATGTCCTTTCATGGTAGGGTGTGATTAGTGTGATAGTTGTACCTGTTTGATTGACTCCATCAAGGTTCTTTCGTTGGCTCAGTTTTTTAAAAATAATAAAATAAGTGGGATGGGTGTGTGATAATTTAACGTCCATTTTTCCTGCTGGCATGGGTTGAACAATTTGACAGGAGCTGGTATGGCTGGGGGTCACACCAGGCTCCATTGTCTGTTCTGGCATGGTTTCTATGAGTGGATGCCCTTCCTAATAACAACCACTTTACAAGGTATACTGGGTATTTTTTGTGGCACTAGCACCAGTGCGTTTTGCATGCCAGTAGCACCAGTATCGATTTATGTGCATGCGTGTGCACACACAAATTATCACAGTCAATAATTAGTGTGCATTGGTTAACATTAACCTCATACTTTTGTTTCTGTCTATCTTTCATTAGAAATACACATATCTTTGATGTTAGGTCGTTGTTAATAAGCTTTGGGGAATGTGTTTCCACATTAGCTGAATGTTGTCAGACCACATTTGAACATGCAAGACCTTTTGAGAATCATGACTATGTACAAAGTGATATATTTTAGTCATTAGTTTTTATATTGTGAAAGTAGATTCTTAACTTAGCAAGAACTACTTCCTAATGACTGGCCATTCTTTTTAGGGCCATAAGATATTTAAGCCTCAATATTTATTGATACTCTACAAAGTTCACAATGGAGTATTTCTCTCACATCTGGTATGGTGCTGCTGGTGTACACACAAACATCCTAGCCCACATTCAGAAAAAGATGACCTAACTGATTGGTCTCACAAAGTCCAGCTTCTGACCCATGGGTTCTGCTGTCTCCTCTTGCTCTCTGCTTTTTCTACCAATACTACAATGGTGAAGGCATGTGGTATAGTGGTTAGGGTATTTGGCTTACTATCATAAGGTTGTGAGTTTGATTCCCAGAGGCATGTGGTGTCAATCTACTCAACTGGCAAAAATGAGTAGTACCTGTATTTCAATGGGCCAGTCACACCACATTATGTGTCACACTGAATCTCCCTGAGAGCTACATTAAGGGTACATGTGTTTGTGGAGTTCTCAGCTACTTGCACATTGATTTCACGAGCAAGCTGTTCTGCTGATTGGATCAACTCGAACCCTTCTCGTTGTAACCGACAGTGCCAGTTACAAAGGCCTCTGCACGTCAACATTTGGCTGGGATCATGCCACTTCCACTCAGGTATTTCTGTTCTACTTTTCTTTCTTCCTCTCATAACCCTTTTTGTACCCAGCTCCCTGAGGCCCAGCACTAATCACTATTCCCTGCTTTACCTTTCTAGAATGTTGTCCCTACTGGAATTGCCTTTATGCTCCTATGTGTCCCACAAGTGTTTGCTTACAAGGGTTGAAGAGGCACTAATCTTATCAGTCTCTGATGGCCTGCAAAAGCCATGAGCACTGTCTGTTTCTCTAAACCCAGCAAGTAGAAAAAAATATGTATACAATTCTTCAATTGTGAAAGTTATTTATGTGATGGCAAGTCATTAATTATTTACAATTCATTTGTAAAAATTATCACCTGTGAAAATTTTTTTTATCAAAAAAGGCCCTGCTCATTATAATAGTAACCTAAAAAATCATTGGTAGATTTGAAAACCATGTTGTGTTTTGCTTGTGCAATTCTGTGAGTTGTTTCAGGGCCCATCTTTCATAAACTTTACTAAGGCCAAGTCTGTTGTGAAGGATTTCATAGGTAGAACCATGATTATTTTACATATTATTTGCTACTTTATCAATAGGCACCATACCACGGACTTTTTCAGTGTTGTCAGCAAAACAGAATGTGTTTGGACATTTGATTTCTTATTGTTGTATAGTGATTGTACAACCATTTAAAAACTTTTTCAGTTCATTTGTTGATAGTATGTACTGGCAAAACATTGTTGCCATGCTATATTGAGAGCCTTTGATGGACTTCAGCTCCTTATACATAGGAAACAAATCATTGACTGTTGCTCTTCTTTAGAGCAAACAGAAAGCACAATGGCCTTGGTTAACATAGTAATAAATTCTTTGAAGTTACATGTTCAGACGTGCAATATAGTTCAAAGAGAAATGCCACATATGGTGATGCACATACACCTAGTTTTTTTTTCTGCCAATAAAAAAAAAATGATAGATGACTTATCTTTGTATGTTTAGAAATAGGAATGTGTGGTTTGTGTATGAAATGTGGTTTAAGGTCTGATAATGTTATAGATTCTGTTAAATGAAATCAGGATGAATATCAATAAACAAATTCAAAGACAAGTTACAATTGACTGTACGGAAACTTTTATTACCATCACTAAAATTAGCAAACTGGTAGGACATTAATAACTGTCAATACATTGTATAGATTCAAATACTGATAAAAATGAAAATAATGGGTTAGAAAACCCTGAAGCATAGCATAAAAAATTCTGGTTACAATCCTGTTTAAAAATGTTTGTAAGCTGAGAAACATTGTCAAGGATTCTGGTTACGATTATGTTCAAAATGTTGAAGAGACACAAAGCATAGCATCAAGGATTCCGGTTACAATTCTGTTCAAAATGTTGAAGCTGCAAAGTGGAATCAAACTGCTCTCACATCAAAGATCCAAAACTGCTCGTAGCAAAAACTCACCTCCCTAAGAAATTAATGGGCAAAGTGCTTCCATTTTATAGCTGGTGTACAGACACTAGGCTAGTCCATCATGTTTAAAGATGGACGGTCCAAGTAAAGCTAAATGGACCTGACCATCATGTGATGAACCAAAATGGGTAGCTAAAAGTAAAAAGCCACAGTGTTGGTAGCTAAAGTGCAAGAGCAATCATGCTTCTGCTACATATGTATACACACATACACATCTTTTTAACAAAATATTCAATAAATATACTGGCAAATAAATAATAGACAGACACCAAGTAAATAGCTCACAATATAAGTATTCAGACTGAACATTGGTTGCATCAACCATCCACCAATTTGCTATATATATATATATATATATATATATAAATCATGAAATTTTATATGTGTACTTATGTGTTATATATATGGTCAATGGTAATGCTAAACAAGTCAGATGATCAAGGCATTCCAGCTGTGTTCAGTCTATCATTTTCGAGGAAATTAAGATTATGTAATGTGTCCTTTCTTTTTGAAGGTTGTGTGTGACTGAAGTGAGATTTGACTGCTCTGTTGAGTAAGTCACACAACCTCTTAGTTTCTTTCTTTGTTAATGGACTACTTTGTGATTGTGTATTTAAGTCCTTTGTGAGAGAGATTGTGAACTTAATAGTATATTTATTTACAAAGCTAATCACAGATTTTTGCCTGGTACTTCATGCTTTCACTAGATTCTTTTAGATAATGATTTCTGCATACTAGCAACATTCTTAGGATCTACCAATAAACTCTGCTTTTAGGTGGCAGATATCACAATATTTATTTCTATGTTAAGATAGTGTTTATGCTTTGATATTATACATTCACTGTTAATGAATATCACTGGAGAATATGCCATTATTTTGACCAGTTTATCTAAATCAGTGTGTATGTATGTGCACACACATGCATAGCATGTTTTGTGCATAAGCAATGCTTGTTGAGTAAAAATGTAGCATGAGTTGATAATTGCAGAAAAAAGTGCAAAGAAGACTTAGGATGAAGTAATTGGATATTCCTAACATCAATGTAGATCACAGGATTGATCCACTGACTTTTCTATAACAGCATTTAAAATAGACATAAATACTTACACTATATATGTCATCATTATAATTTTTATGCTTGTTTTCCATGAGTAAGAGAAGTCAATTTCAATACTGTATCTCTCCACGTGTGGTTCTTTGAGGGGCTGTGTCCAGAGATGAGCTCTCATCACTTTTGCTCATGTCTTTTGCAATCTTCTTTATCTGCAGACTTCTGCTTTTATCATTTGGTATTTTTTCACCCAATTATCATTTTTCACACACATATCAGTGCAATCTCTTGTATATTACTGTGAATACCTTTACTGTATAGTCTCTCTTTCTCTCTCTCTCCCTCTCTCTCTCTCTCTCTGTTATTTTGTTCATGCAAACTGACTTTATATATCCAGTGGAAGATACTTCATTTTCACCTTTTGCATCCCCCCCCCCATTTATCACCCAAAAACTTGCTATGATAATATCATACTTAGTACACAAGCATCATACAGTCAGCCTTTCAGAGAGAAAATCTGTTATACAGAGCTAATTGTGCCTTGAGGTTTTTTTCCACCCTACCTTTAATCTGGCTTCTATGTCTTCGCAACACCTCACCTCCATTGTTAGATAAAAGAAGTTATCATCTACTTTGAATGAGCCTTCTAACCATTGAGAGATTTAATTTCTTGTGTACTAACTGCTCCTGTGCATCTATTACATATAAAACCCTTCTTTATCAGCTTACCTGAGATCCCCCTTTTGTGTACCGTACTCACTGTTTGCAGTGGGTCCACAGTATGGAAATTCCTTCCTACTTCTTTTCTGCATACTGAACATAGCCACTTCCCAGTTGGTTGACAGTTATTCTCTCTTCTCTGCTAACTTGACCTTTAAGCCTCTTTATTTGAGGCTTTACTTCTATATTAAGAACTTTTCCTTTAATTCTTTAACTGATGCGGCTGAGAACTAGACCATCAGCAATACAGGACTTTCCAGAAGTATCCAGACTCAAATTCCTCTTATGCTATAGAGAACTGTAATAAACAAGAGGGGACCAAGAGTAGTTCTGATGGACACCTACCTACCTGTTAAATTCCTCACTAAATGTTGCTAAATCTTACTTTACTAACTGCATCCTTCTTTCTACATGACTTGCATGACTCTCACAAGCTCTTCTTCTGTTTTTGTGTAGTGACCACCAGAATAATTAAATGTGGGGCCCTATTAAAGTCCTATAAATTCATGAACACTAGCAATAAAGTTCAATCTTAATAAAGAATTTCTCTTGCAATAGCCTCACTAGGAAAATGGCATCGGTAGTTCCACTTTTAGTTATAAACCTAAACTGCATCACAGCTTTGTTATAAGCTCTCTCTGCCACTTTCAAGAATTGGTTCCATAGACACACATGCACATGAACACCACATGCACCCCCCTCTCTCTCTCTGTTAAAAATCAAATTCACTTCCCATTAAATTCTACTTTTAATTACCATATTTGTTGGTCTATAAGATGCATGAGTGCATAGGATGCACCCTAGCCTAGGCTATACTTTTGTAAAATAAATTACCACTAAAATGATGTTTTAATTCTTCCACTTACCTGTATAACTTTGTTACCAGTAATTATAAGCAATTTATTACATCCACATTCGATATAAACATACCGTAGGCAATTGTTTACCAATAGATGACCGCACACATTTTATAAACATACATACCGTTTTGAGCCTACATTGAGTACATTGGATGCAGGGAGATTTTTTAAGCCATTTTTGGGTAAAAAAGGTGCATCTTATAGGCCATCAAATACGGTAAGCTAAATTCTAGGGTTGTCTCCTACCTTGTCCAGAATTAGTTATTAAGATAATGATTTTTTTTCTCTTCACTACAGGTGTAATATTAATTACAATTTCTTGATTCATTTCATTATATTGACACACATTACAATTTTATATGATGTATGTTATATATGTTGTTTTTTTAATAGACTGATTTAAACTTAATGTTTTAAATTTAGGTGCTTTCTTCACTCCTCTCTCTGAATCTAAACCCTCAATCTCAACAAAAAAGATCTTTGTCTCTCCATGAGCATCTAAGCTTCAAATTATTGGAAGATGGCGGTGTAAAAGTTCCAAATTTTCGAGTTGCTACTACTAGTGAAGAAGCTTTTAAACATGCCAAAGATATTGGTAAGTTGCAAATAACTTATACAATCTTGCAAGATTAGCTTACTGGCTAGTTATTTTGCTTTTTAAATATGAAATAATATAGAAATGTTTTGAAATGAATTATGTACATTTATATGTTCCCAAAGAAGCATTGTTTATTTTCTTTAGGTCTTTAATACTTCTATATTACCAATTTCTGTTGCAATTTGGACTGCATTTTTGTGGGCTAAATTGCTTGAATACTGCATTTCTTCAAGTTACCCACTTATGAAACCTGTGACATTTCATTTAGATTAACTGAAGCAAGAGATATGCAGAGAGCTTGAACGGAAGAATTTTCATTCATCAATCAAGCATTCTAATCACTCATTCTCCACACCTGAATGTATTCAATAGTGTCTGGTTCTCATCTGTAAAATCAATATACATATTTGTCAAGTATTGAATGTGGTCCTGTAACTGAATTCATAATATTCCAGTAATAAGCCAAACGGTGAAGTCGACAAGATAAAAAATCCTCTGTTACAATAATAATGGGAATTGTAAAGCTGCAACCAAAATAATAAAAGGAAAACTTTGTTATTGCACCTCATGAAAAACTGAGTTGTTCAATTTAAGCAATGTCCCTGTTAGTTAAAAAGTTAACCACAAAACTTTTTATAAGAGTTGTATTTAAGTAGCTTGACTGGTAAAGAATGTAAACATTTTGTAATATTATCATATGTAGTCAAGAGGCACTTAAGCTGATGAGAAGGGTTTGCTCTCCATATTTATAATTAATAAATGTTTCAATGAATAGTGATAATGTATCGTGATAAATCAATTTTCATTGCTCAAAAATTCTATTGTAAACATTTCCTATTGTATAAAATACAACATATTTCAAGTTCCTCCTTTAATTTTCATATCTCTTGAAGTTTCTAAATTCTTATGGTGTAACTGTGTGGGTGTGTAATTTGCCAAGTTAATGTTAGTTTGAAGGTGCAGCTAATGCTTAGACCCTTAAAAATCTCAAATGAAATATATAGTTGAAGAAAAATGTTAGTTAACAACCAATATTTGTATATCAGTAAGTACAGGAGATAACTCTAGACATGTTTCATTTTGTTGATGCTCATCAACAAGGTGTTGACTCACTGTAACTTAGAATTTTAGCAGGTAAAGTACTAAAACTATACAGAAGAAATATATTTATTTGTTGGTTTAGAGCAGTGGTTCTCAAGCAGGGTTCATATAGCTCCTGAAGGCCCATATAAGATTTTGGGGAAGTCCACGCAACAAAATAACAAACTGGGGATCTACAATAGTATTTTAAGGGCTCCTGAAAAAAATTTTGCTTTGGATGTATGTATTGGTATTTATGACAAGAAGCAAGTAGGATTCTTTCTCTGACATTTTATATAATTCAACCTATGCAAGTTAATAAGTTAATGTGTGAGAAACAAAATGGGAATTTTGAAAGAAGTAGCTCTAAAACTAGTTTTTAAACATAGAATGACTATGGAGGTCCACCAGAATAAAATGGTAATCAAAGGGGTCCTTAGATAAAATATGGTTGAGAACCCCTGGTCTAGAGTAAGAAATTTAATGAAAAATTAACTTAATCTGAGATGTAGTAAAAGAAAAATATATTAGTCGATCATAATTTACACAGGTATAAAATGGATGTAGAGGAAAATTGTGATGTCTGTACATGGTATTATTAACAACATATTCTTTGTTGTTAATGACAAAGAAATGCATAAATGCCTCAACTTTATGACATTTGTATAGAACATATATGCCTTTCAGTGACCCATCCATTAAATGAATAGCACAAAAGGGGTTAATGTTTTTTACTAACATTCTTAACAATTAATGCTGTGTAACACAATTTTTCTCCTTCATTAGCAACTGTTATTTCCTATTTGCTTACCCCTAGAAAGTATGAAAAAAGGCTAATATTTCTTTCAAAATTTGCTTTTGTTACATTTATTCAAACTCCAAAGAATCCCTCTCAACACAGCTATGATGCTTCTCCACTACTGCTCATGATCAGAGATGCATATATTGTCAGCCACTAAGGGATATGCTCAAGTGATTAAGGTCAAGCAACTGACAAACAAATCTGTGGTATTGAGTAGAATATTTTCTATAACGATATTTCTGCTTCAGCAATACTGATCCCATCTGAAATGTAATGGGGAAAATAGGTCAGTTACAGAACATTGATGTCCAGGTCACAAAAGCAAAGTTTGAAGGGGATAGTAGTGATTTCCTTTGATTTCTAGATAGAAGCAAATAGGAAATAATACTTACTGACCAAAGACAAAAAGAAAATCTAAAATTTTGTTACACTGTGTTATTCTTTGACTCTGAAATGTAAGGAATTACTCTCTCTTAAATTATTCAGTTTAGTGTGTTTATTGAATCAGTGACCTTAGATATTCCACTATGTTAGAAAACCTTATTTCTTAGTGTAGAAACTTTTTTTTAAACATGAAACAAGTGACCAACTCAATTGATCCAAATATTTTGTAATTTGGTAAAAATGGGCTTGAAAGTTTCTTCTAATGTTTAGTTATCACATGAAATTGGTAATTCAGTTACTAATTGAAGCACTAAAACTTGGGTAGTATATTAACCCTTTTGCATTTAAATACAGACATTTGGCAAATGTAAATGCTTATCCATCCATATTTTGAATTACTCGTGCATTATCTTATAGCTTTGAGATTTTGAAATGTGATTGTTTATTTTTAGAATGACGTAGGGTAGGTATGAAAGGCCAGATCTGGCCAGTTTTGATATAAAACAAGGTAGAATGTTTGGGCTGGATACAAACGGTTTAAATGCTAAAGGGTTAAATACTGTCTGATGACTACTATACTTTTTTTTTGTTTTACTTTTCTTAAATACCTTATAATACTACACACATAACTGTTCTGTGAAAAATTCTCTATACACATTGTTGATATTTTTAACAAGAAGCAGAAAATAGATCTCTGTATCCTCAAATCTAAACATTAAGCTTTGAATATTTCTGGAAATATTGTTTCTGGATCAGATTTGTTGTATCCTGTAAAATATTTTCCTGCCAATCACTGTTGTTTTGCTAATTACTGTGGTCTATCGTGAGATTTTGTATTTATATGGGTTTAGATTATTGTGGGGTTTTTTTGGGGGGGGGGGGGTTCTGTCATGGTAGAGTACTGGTATGAAACATCTTCTAGAGTGCTGGAGTAGCAAAATCCACAAAATGCATAACAGTGTTTAGTTAACATTCCTTTATGTTTAGATTTCAAACCTCACTAGGGCCTCTTTTGCCTTTTAATCCTCTTGAGGTTAATACATTAAATGCCAATCAAATACAGGAGTTAGTTAAATTGACTGAATTCAAGCATCTTGTATCTATGTTAGAAATCATTTTTATGATGTCACAATAGCTGGGAAGCTAAAATGTCAAACTTTTTGCTGTAACTACCTGTTTGTTATGAATATTGTTGCTGTCTTTAATAGGACATGCACTCTACTTTTTTCAACCTGTACAGATGTAAAGAGGTGCTGAGCTGCATGGGGATTTTACTTGATTTGGCTTGATTTGTTATTTCATCTTATCAATTTGAGAAGGGCAGTCAATTAACTGTAATGTAGCTGATTAGCTGCCTTGTAGCATAATTTAGTTCTGGTCCTTAGTTCTAAATGAAATCCTGGTTTTCAACTTTCTTGGAGGTAAGTGATGTCAATAAAATAAATACCAGTCAAATACTCAGGTTGATTCAGTTGTCAGTATTCTTCCCCCACAAAGGTTGACTCTTCTGTATTCTAAAATAAAAAGTTTTTTTTTAATATTTGGCATGAACTATTTCATAACTATATATGCTAATGTACTGATTATTACTATTTGTGTCATTGTCTTCTCATCCTTGCTACAAAGATTTATCCTTATTTAAATTTAATAGCTTCAGAAACTGGTAATTCCGATGTTGTTCTCAAAGCCCAAGTCCTTGCTGGAGGTCGAGGACGTGGAGAATTTGAAAGTGGTCTCAAAGGAGGTGTTAAACTTGTTTACACGTGAGTTGTCAGTAATGCAGTTTTCATTATATTATTGGTCACTACAAACACTATTTCCTATATCCAAACACCAAAACATTAGGTGCTTCTGTTTTTATCTCATTTGTTTGCTTGATTACATGTTTGTGGGTCAACTTTGGTAACTGACACTACTGAAGATAGGAATTTCAATTTTTTTTTTATTGATGGTTCAGCATAATTTAAAAAGAAAATTTCTTGCATGTTTTTAGCAAGTTATTTTGATATTAACTATGTGGTTGTTTTATTCACCATGCAGTAATCTGTATGAGTTACTAGTTGTGTGTGTAAAAGGAAATAAGCTAAACAAAATCAGAATGTGATATAAATAACAGGCCATCTACAAATGGAATTAGTTACATAAAAAAACAAAATTCAACAGAAATGTTACATATCTTAATAATACTAAAACTCTAGAGATTTTTGTTTGTACCTAAAATATCTCAGAAATAGTATATTTTATCTTAATTTTTTTGACATTTGGACCTCTATTTATTATTGAAAACGAATAAATACAATTTTTATTAGTTATTTCTTGATGAAAAATAAAACATGACTTCCATGACGTCAACACACATATAATGTCATGGCATGTCAATCAACACAAACACACATCTGCTATCTGTGACATATACACACACCTAGTCTTCGTGCTCTCTAAGAAAAAAAAAATGTCAACTTTTTGAAGTACACAATATTTTAATCATTTAGAAATATTTTTAACTGAATGTGATTTCAAAAATGTAAGTTGTTTGTACAATAAGTTTATATTTTAGCCTTCTTTAAACACAATATTTTAATGTTTTTTTAAAAATTATTTTCAAGTTGTTAATTTCCATAAAAATTTTTTATTCACTTTTGTTTTAAAGTGAAAGAGGAGAAAGTGAAAGATCTATGTACATGTATATGAAATGGACATGTGTGTGTGAAAGAGAGAGAGAGTGAAGGGGTGTGTTGCCATGTATATGTACATACATAAATACATGTGTCCATCTTTTTTGTATGTATGTGTACATGTGTATGAGAGAGTGAGTGAACGTGTGTATTCTCATGTATGTGTAAATGACACTCTCTCACATCTATTTTATATACATGTTCATACATCTTTCACTTTCTCCTCTCTTTCATTTGAAAACAAAAGTAAATAAATAAAAAGATTTTATGGAAATTAATGAACAGAACCAGCTAAATTGGAGGACAGTTCTGAGAATCAAAGCAAAAGATTGCCCCAAGGAAATACCATTACAAAACTTTTTCCAAGTGCATTCAATGTATCTCAGCTCCAAAGATTTGGTTGCTATTTCTAACACACCCTACTACCATGTAACAGCTATTTGCGATGAAGGACCTGAAATACCTGTTACGTGGTAGCAGGGTGTGCAAGAAATAACAGCTAATTTTTTTCCTTTTCTGGGGAAAGGAGCTGTTTACACATGATTTCAATGTCATATTCGTTGAAAGCATGCGAAATAACCTGGAAAAGAAAAAAAACCCATGATGCAAACTCTCTTGCTGGGAAACTTAGACTTTCCAGGTGTCCCAACGGGTCATGAGTAGTCTAGTAGCAATATAATTTCCTTCAGATGTTGTTGGCTACAATAGTATTTGGTGTTCCATAAAGGGTGCCAAATTTGAAGAGTGTTCCATAAAGGGCGCTGAATTTGAAAGGTGAATAATTAAAATGAATTCTTATGAACATGGTTATATTCTGCATATTTCTAACGAGTTATGTCTCCTATTTAGATATGGAACACAATATTGGTCATATGTCCACCTGCACTGAGTCTACATACATTTATGCACTCCTTGAAATTTCCGATAACTCTCTCACAGATGTGTGACCTGATGCCTCTAATCACATGCTCAATTTCAGCCTTGAGTTCAGGAACTGTGTGTGGTTTCTTGATGTATACCTTTGATTTCACATACCTCCATAAAAAGAAATCATAAGGGATAAGATTGCAGGACCTTGGTGGTCATTGCAAAGATTTTGCTCATTGCGGAAATTTTTCATGGAGTAATGCAAGTATTTGGCATGGAGTGTGGCAGGTTGCTCTGTCCTGCCAAAACCAGAGGTTGTCAATCTCTGTATCTTCCAAGTTCGGCCATAACTCAGTGAATATCATGTCTCGGTAACATTCTCCATTTATGGTAACTGCATCCCCCTTGTCATTTTTAAAGAAGAACAATCCAAGCACTCCACCTGCCCAAAAACTACACCACACAGTTGTTTTCAGTGGATGCATTTCACACTCTTGCATTATTTGAAGATCTTCGTTTACCCAAATCCGGCAGTTCTGTTTATTGACAAATCCACCCAAGTGGAAGTGGGCCTTGTCCCTGAAGATGATTTTCTTTGCAAAATTTTCATCAGATGCAAGTCTCTTCACAACCCAGTCAGCAAATTTCCTTTGCCTCCCATGGTTAGGTGGCTGAAGATGCTGCGTAAGTTGAATTTTGTATGCATGCATATGGAGATCTTTATGCAAAATTCGATGTAATGAAGTAGTTGGGATTCCCAACTGCTGTGAACGTCAGTAAATTGATTTTCCCAGACTCAATAGCAAACATGATAAAAGCATGCCTTCAACCTTCAAAACACAAAAGTGTCACCCAATTCAAATTCAGTACTCTTTATGGAACACCCTATAGTTGCTGTTGTTGTTATTGCAAAACCCCAAGTAATCCTTAGTTGATCAGATTTATGGTTACTGGCTTACCAGTCATTAGTTTCCCACCTTTTTTCAAACATTGTGTCCTTCTTTAATATGGTAGGGTGTGATTTGGGGGAAGATATACTGCTATTTATAGTAAGTCAAGAAACCACATAAAGGCTCCCACAGTAGCTCACTGTCACCATTAGTAACTCCACAGTCCATGCTAGCATGGATTGGATGGTTTGACAGAATCTGAGGTTGTAAGAATGCAGATCTAGGTCTGTGATTTACATCTAGTCATTTGATTTATTATCCATGCTCTATATGCTTGTTTTTATCAGAGCTAATCTTAGGCTAAATAACTACTATAGCTACTGGTAACTTACAAAGAAGTAATTATGTGGTTGCTTGACCTACAAGAAATAGTAGACAAATTTTCCTTGAAGCACAACCAATAGTTGTAGAAAAAGAACAGACATATTCAATAATGTAGTCCTAGATACTCTATGCCTGAAAACAGACAGGACAGTCATTGCTGGAACTTTTTTGCTCAAACATCTGTGGAATCAGAGCTAACTCAGCTATCTAAACAACAACTATAGTCACCAATATTAAATATTACACACTTTCTGATGAGGAGATGGCATGAAAATAGCCCCAAGTACACTCTGTAAAGTGGTTGGTGTTAGGAAGGGCATCCAGCCATAGAAATTATGCCAAAGCAGACATTTGATCATGATGCAATCCTTCAACCCATCAGATCCTCTCAAACTATCCAAAGTTGCTGAAGTTTAATTCAGATGATAAAATTCATAGCTTGACTTCAGAAAGATTGTATTTTCAGTTATTTTTCACGTTCTAAGTTCAAATTCTGCCAAGGGTGACTTTGCCTTCCATATTTTTTTTTTTTTCTGAATCAATAATTTAAGTACCAGTCAAGTACTGGAGACAATGTAATCAACTTGCCCTCTCCTTACAAACTGCTGGTCCTGTGTTAATACTTGAAACCATTATTCTAAAGTATTAAGCCGGTGAGCTAGCAGAAATGTTAGCATGCGAAATGCTTAGCAGTATTTTGACTGTCTTTATGTTCTGAGTTCAAATTCCGCACAAGGTCAACTTTGCCTTTCATCCTTTTGGGGTTGATAAATTAAGTACCAGTCACATACTGGAGTCGATCTAATTGACTGCCCCCTCCCCAAAAATTTTGGGGCTTGTACCTAGAGTAGAAAAGAATGGTTAACACGTTGGATAAAATGCCCAATGGTATTTTATCTGTCTTTATGCTTTGAGTTAAAATTTTGCTGAGTTCAACTTCGCCTTTCAGCCTCTCAGGGTCGATAAATTAAGTACCAGTCAAGTATTGGGGTCAATATGATTGATTTTCCCCCTCCCCACAAATTTTAGGCCCTGTGCCTTTTGTAGAAAGGATTATTCTAACTAAATTTAAATACAGCCAGAACTCAATAGAAGGCAGTAGAATGAACAAACCTGTATCTTCTGTCTTTTAAATGTTCACATAAACAAGAATTCTTCACTAGTGTCAAAATCTTTTTTGTAATGCTGGACATTACTTTTATTAATAAGGATGACAATGTTTATTTAAAGAAGAGTAGACCTAAAAATAAATATGTAAAGTTTTAACTTTTAATCTTGGTTGATACATCTTCACATTCCAGTCTACATCTTAATTCTCTTGTTCTACTTTTATAGTGCTGAAGAAGCACGAAAGCTGGCTGCTCAGATGATTGGATCTAAACTAATTACAAAACAGACTGGAGCAGCTGGGAGGATCTGTAATAGTGTAATGATATGTGAGAGACTTTACTCTCGTCGAGAGTATTATTTTGCTATTGCCATGGAGAGGGCATATTCGGTAATGTTTATACTCTTCATACTTTATTCTGTGTGTGTGGGGGGGGAGGTGAATGAGTATGTGGTGGGAGAGGATATGTAAATATGTTCATTTAATGTTCATTTTTTTCCAAATTAGCTTATATATAGGTGCAGGCATGGTGGTGTGGTAAGAAGCTTGCTTCCCAACCACATGGTTCACGGTTCAGTTCCACTGTGTGGCATCTTGAGCAAGTGTCTTCTACCATAGCCTCAGGACCAAACTCTTGTGAGTAGATATGGTAAACAGAAACTGGAAGAAGCCCATCATATATGTATGCATGTCTTTGTGTCTGTGATTGCCCCTCACCACTGCTTGACAACTGCTGTAGGTTTGTTTACATTCCCATAGTGGTTCAGCAAAAAGTGATCAATAGAATAAGTACCAGGCTTAAAAAATAAGTACTGGGGTCGATTCATTCGACTAAAAATTCTTCAAGGTGGTTCCTCAGCATGGCCACAGTCTGATGATTGAGACAAGTAAAAGATTAAAGATTTGCTTATAAATGTTATCTATACTGAAACAGCACAGCAACAGCATAAATGCTTTGTATTATTTAGTTGGTTCTCTTTAATATGTTGTGTGTGCAAATTTCACTAGAGTTGATAAAAATGATCTATATTCAATTCAAATGTCTGCATTTTCTCCATATTTGTGGTTTGTGCATATTAAATTGATTTATCAACTTTCAAGTGGCTCTGTATATTTGGGTAGCTCCCTCAGGAAAACCATATAACAAGGGCACCATCAGTAAGGTAAAGAAAATTGACTTTAAAAAAATGCCTGTGTTGTGTTTCTATCAGTGTTTTACAGGCTGGTGTGTATTTCTTTATTAGAAAAGATAAGTCTTAAGAGTTGATAATTGTGAATGAACTTTTGAGATTTGAAACCCTTAGAGATGGACAACATTGCTATGAAACATTCTTATCAAATAAGTTATGGAGAATAAGTTGGTATTTTGTGTGAAAAAAAATGCTTCCAAAATCACAGATTATAAACTGTGAACATATTATTGTAACAGTGTCACATTCTAACTAACACTGTATACCACATTTTCATGCAAAAATTCATTTTTTTTCTTGCTTGCTGGCAGAATATACATGTTTTGGAATTTTTTGACTAACATACATTTATATGTGTAAAGCATATTTATAGTAAAATTAATTTTTAGCATTTTCATAATAAAATTAACTCGCACTTTGAATGTTCCCAAAAAGTATTAAATAATTTTAGTGTAAAGATTTCAAGTATTTAACATGAAATTTTTTTGTGTAAATTTATTACTTTTCTGATCATAAATGTTCCCAATATGACAGACGTGTTATGTCAAATATTCTGACCTTGATACTTATGACATTAGCAAATAGGCCTAAGGACCTTTCGAATTAGCAAGTTTAGCTGCTTATGTAATTGTTTATTTTAATATCAGTTTTATTTCCTCTGATGTTGTAACCAGATCTTCATTATAATGGGATTGTTTGTATATATGTTCATTTTATTCTAGGGTCCTGTGATGGTCAGCAGTATGCAAGGTGGAATGGCAATTGAAGATGTTGCTAGGGATAATCCTGATGCTATTATCAAAGAACCCATTGATATTAATACTGGACTGACAAAAGAACAATGCTTAGAGATGGCAAAAAAATTGGGAATGGCTGGAAAATCTATTGAGCAGGTAAAATATGATATATTACTGTGAATTAAAATTCAACATTTTCTCAGAATTTTGGTCTTTTTGTAATTTATCTTTCAATAACAAATATGGATTTTAAAAAATTGAAAGACTATGGCAGAAATGTATTTTTTCTGCCACAATAATGATTTCTAATTTTGGTGCTGGGCCAGGAATTTTGGAGGAGTGGGTAAGTCAATTACATTGACTCCAGTACTCAACTGGTACTTATTTTATCAACCCCAAAAGGATGAAAGGCAAAGTCAGTTTCAGCAGAATTTGAACTAAGAGCATGAAGACAGGCAAAATGTCACTAAACATTTTGCCCAGTGTGCTAACAATTCTACCAGCTTGCTGCCTTTTTTTCTGCCATAATAATGGTTCCTAATTTAGGCACAAGGCTCCAACAATTTTGAAGGGTAGGGCTTAGTTGATATCATTCAGCCTCAGCACTTGACTGGTACTTTATTTCATCAACCCCAGAGGGCTAAAAGGCTCAGAATGTAAAGTGTTGGAACAAATGGTTGAAGGCATTTTGTCTGACACTATAAGGATTTTGTCAATCCATAATATTAAAAACAGCTATTGGCTGTAGAAAATATGGTTAGTTATAAGTTTATGTTTATAGTTTTTACCTGCTACAATTGCATGAATAAAGGTCATTCCTGGACACAAATTTCTATTTCAATGTTAAGAAATGTTTGTTCTGGATAGGCAAGCTACATAATCTGAAAAGCAGTCCTATTCTTCAGTAACATAATATAAGTATTCTGTGAATTCATTGTTTTTCTGTGTGTTGCAATGAAACACACAACAGGCAAAGTGTAGAGCAAGAAGTTAAAATATGTATTCATTAAGTAAATCCATGAACAAATGAAAAGAATCAGTAATATCCACTAGTAGAATTAAAATAGAGAGAATGGTTTGGTTACAATCCATAGCGAGAAGAGAAATAGATGTTAGCAGTTCCAATGTTGGATAAAATATTGAAAGAAGAATGAGTATGGTGCACTATAGAGGGAGGAAGACAGGTAGATAAATGGTGGGTATTATATGTATATATATATAATTATGTGTATTTCTTCTATCTTAATGAATAAAAATTCTTCTGATAGAATAAATGGGTTAATAGAAACCAATGTAGCAAAGAACACAAAATAACTGTGGTTTAGTTCC